>NC_087542.1:0-220000 GCF_963921805.1 Phalacrocorax carbo | reverse complement strand
CCAGATGCCTCCCCACCCCCTTTCCGCTCTCGGTCCCCCTGCCCATCCCTGCACAGAGCCACCTTGCTTGGCCCCCCCGGTGCCCCCAGCTGCTTGGGGGGGGGCCTGCCTTGATTCACCTCTCTGTTTCCCCATCGCTGTGCTTTGGCTGCGCTGTCACGGCGAGGGGTGGCCCAGGTAAGCGGTTCGTGGCCCCCCAACGTCTGTTCCAGCCCCCCCCCACGCTCCAGCGACACCCCTGGCCATGCTGGAAAGTTTGGAACGAAGCTCCCCCCGCCCATGCACCCCAGCGAGGGGCACCGGACCCGGCTGGTCCCTGCATGGGGACGTGGCCCCCAGAAGAGCCTTTTCGGTGCCTCAGGCTGTTTTGGGGTGACACCCCCCCGCCAAAATCTCCAGCTCTGCTGCAACCCCTTAGCCCCAGAGGGCACGTGCCTCCAGATGGGGCAGGAGCAGGACCATGGAGCTCCCCCCAGCCCAGGGTTGGGGTGCAGGGACACCCCCTCCCCGAGCCCTGCATTGGGGTGTACAGCTCCACGTGCCCAGGGTTGGGGTGCAGGGACACCCCCCCCACCAGAGCCCTGCTCTACAGCCCTGCTTTGGGGTGCATGGCTGCACTAACTGTACCAGGGCTCTCAGCCCTTCCAGCCAGGTTTGGGGGCACCCCACTAGTACTGGGGGTGCACAGGCCCCCCCCTCCAGCACTGGGTGGGGGGCACCACAGCTGTGCCAGGGCAATGGCATTGGGGTACACGGCCCTGCACCCCCGGGATAGGTGCTGGGGTCCTCACCACCTCAGATTGGGGTTCACGGACCCCAAAGGCCTGAACTGGGGTGACCATCACCTGCACCCTCCAGCCAGACGTTGGGGTGCACCGTACCCGCAGGCCCGGATCGGGGTGCGTGGGCCTTGCAGCGCCAGGGCCCCACAGTCCAGGATTGGGGTGCGTGGTCCCCACTGGTGCCAGACTGGGGTGCACGGACCCTGAACCCCGGGTCCCTGCAGGTAATGGATTGGGGTTCACAGTCCCCGCCCCCAAGCCCCGCCCCCCAGGTAACAGATTGGCATGGTCCCCTCCCCCAGCCCACAGGTCCCAGAGTGGGGTGCATCGTCCCCAAGCCCCGGGTAACAGTTTGGGGTGCAGGGCCCTCTGCCCCTGGGCCAACTCTTCCAAACTTCTCCAGCCCCTGCTCCCCCATCTCTCCCAGCTGAACCCCAGACCACCCCAGCACCCACCCCCACCCCCCGCCCTAAACCCCCGGTTTCTTTTGCCTTGTGAGTGGCTTTGGGGAGAGCCGGCAGCCCCCCCTCCCATCCTTCCCCCTTGGCCCCCTCCATCCCTCCCTGCACCCCCTCTGCCCCCCCCCCCCCAGCCCGCAGCCGCCTCCAGCCACCCCGGCCCCCCCACCCCCCCGCCTCTTCTCACTTCTCTTCCCCTCTGCTCTCTCGTTTGGTTTTTCTCCCCCCCCCGCCCCTTGTGTCCTTGCTGCTTTTCTCTTGCCCCCCACCCCCCCCGTAACCCCGTGTCTGGCTGGGCCCCCCCGTGTCTGCATGGCCCGTGGCTGTGACCCCCCCCTCCACCCCGCGTGGCTCTGCCCCCACCCCCAATGCCACCCTATGTCTCTGCTTGTGGCTGTGTCCCTCATGTCCATGACCCCCCGCCCGTGTCCCCGACCCTCCCCATACCTTTGCTCCTGTGTCTGTGACACCCCCCCGCACCGTGTCCATACCCCTGTGTCCTCCCCACCCACGGCCACTCTCTCCCGTGTCTGTCCCGTGTCCATGTTCCCCGTGTCCTTGTCCCTGGTCCCAATCCCCTCCCATGCCCCCGTTGTCCTCGTGTCCATGTCCCCGTGTCCTCTCCCGTGTCCCCCATGTCCCTTGTGTTCTCATTTTGTCCTTTCCTCTGTCCCCCATGTCCGCCCCCCCCGTGTCCTTTCCGGTGTCCCCCATGACCGTGTCCCTCGTGTTCTCCCCGTGTCTCACCTCTGTGTCCATTCCCCTCTGTCCCCCATGTACACACGTGTCCGTGTCCCCCCATGTCCTTTCCCATGTCCCCTGTGTTCTCCCCATTGTCCTTTCCCGTGTCCTCCGTGTCCCCCACGTGTGCGTCCCCCGTCCTTTCCCATGACCCCCCCATGTCCCTCGTGTTCTCCCCGTGTCCACCCTCCCATGTCCCCTCCCCTGTGCCCCCCCGCCCCGCCGTGTCCCCCCCGCATGTCCGTGTCCCCCACGCGTGTCCGTGCCCCGCCGTGCCCCCACGCGTGTCCGTGCTCCCCGTGTTCTCCCCCCCCCGCCGTGATCCCCGGTGTCTCGGTGTTGCTGTAGGGCAGTAGTTCGGTGAGCGGCAGCCCGGTGCTCTCCACCTCGGGGACCAGCACGCCCCGCCGCGCCCGCCGCCAGCTCCCGCCGACCCCCGCCACGCCGCGGCCGCACGTCTCCTACTCCCCCGCCGCCCGCCGCCCCCCGCCCGCCGCGCCGCCCCCCGCCCGCGGGCCGCGCCGCCCGCCGCCCCCCGCCGCCGCCGCCCCCGCCTCGCCCCGCTCCGCCCGCCCCGCCGCCCGCTGGACCGACGCCCCCCGCGGGCCCCGCGACCCGGAGCCGCCGCTCGACGGACGCGTCCCCCGAGTCCCCCGGCCCGGCGGCGGCGGCGGCGGGGGGGGACCGGGCCCGTCGCCACCCCGGCCCGGCCGGCGGCTGCCCAACGGCTACTACCCGGGACACGGCGCCGGGAAGGGGCGGCCCGGCCTCCGCGACCCCTACAGCGAAACGGACGATGACTGCTGCTAGCGGCGCCTCCGACGAGCTATCGCGACAGGGCGCCGTCGCGACCGGCGCCGCGACATATCGCGGCGGGGGGGGTGGAGGCCACCCCCGCCCACCCCCGCCCGCCCGCCCGCTCCCGGGGCTATGGATGAGTTTTATCATCTGGAGGAGCCGCCGCCGCCGCGGGGGGCGGCCCCGGGACCCCCCCCAAGCCCCGCACGGGCGCGGCGCCCCGAGCCGGGAGGAGCCGCCGGGGCGGGAACGGGCCGGGGGCAGCGGGAAGCGGAGCCCAGGAAGGCTCCGAGCCGGGCACTGGCACCGGGCACCGGCGCCGCCGGACACCCCCACACCCCCCGCCCGAGGCACGGAGGCGGCGGGGCCGGGGCTGCCGCCATTGCATGAACCGAGTTACCGAAACCAGAAATAAAGAGAAAAAAGACCAAAAAAAAAAAAAAAAGACAAAAAAAAAAGACCAAAAAAAACCAAACCGACCCAACCCGAAACCCCCAGAACAAACGAAACCATTAAAAAAAAGAGGAATTTTGGATCGAGCCCTTCTCGCTCCTTCCCGGGATCGGGCCCCCGGGAGAGGGCGGGGGGCACCGGTGGGGTCCCGGGGCAGCTCGTCCCCCCCTTCCCTCCCCTCCGCCCCGGGGGACCCCGGCGTGCCGGCGCCCGACCCCTCCCCCGCCGCCGCAGGAACGAGGAAGCGGCGGAGCCCGGAAACGTCGCGGCCCCGCCCGGGGGACACGGGGGGAGGACACGGACACGGTGGGGGGTTGGGGGGTGGGACACACACGGGGACCCCCCGCCCGGCGCCAGCAGCGTCTCGGGTCCTGCGCCCCAGCCGGGGTCCCCCGGCGGGACCGAGGCAGCCGGCCGCGGAGGGGACGGGACGGGGCGACACGGGGAGGGGGGAACCGGGATGGCCCCCGCGCCCCCCATCCCAGCTCAGCCCCCGAGGCTGCGGGGGTGGGCACGGGCGCGGGGCCCCCCCCCGCTAAGCGGGAACCGAGCCACCACCCCCCGCCCGGGGGAACCGAGGCATCCGGCCGCCCGCCCTGCCCCCCCCCAACCCCGGCGTGGGCAGCACGTGGAGCTTCCCGGAACCGGGGGGGGGCCCCCGCCCCCGGAGCAGGTGCCGGGTTTTCCCCCCTCCCCCATCCTCTCCTCGGGGGTGGGGGAAACTGAGGCAGAGAGAGGCGGGGGAGGTGAGCAGCCCAACCCCTCCCCCCAAAAAAAGAACGTTTCCCCCCCAAGTTTGGGCCAAGCCCGGGGGCGGAAACACTCCGAGAGGCCCCAACTCCCCCAAACCCCGTTGCCCCCCCCACACTGAGCGAGGGGCAGCGAGCCTGGCGTTCCCCGCCCCTCCCCCGACACCCGGAGGCAGCAGCTGCACAAAAAACTTTTATTTTATTAACAAAACATAATTAAAAGGGAGGGGGGGAACTGGGGGGGGCGGGGCCAGCCTGGAGCCCCCCCAGCACGACACAAGCGCTCATCCAGAGCAGTCCATTATGGTGGGAGGAGGGTGTCACCGGGGGGGAGCCCACCGGGGACCCCGAGAGTCCTTGTGTCCCGGAGAGGGGGGGTTGCCCCCGTCTCCCCTCCCCGTACCGGTTCCGTCTGTCCCGGGGGGAGGTCTCTGTGCCCCCACGCCTCCTGTCCCGAGGGGTCTCCGCGGAGTGTGGCCGGTGCTCCGGGGTCCTCAGCACGCCCCGACGGCACGGACCAGGAGGCCGAAGGCGGCGGCGGGCGGCCCCGAGCAGCGGCCGGGCGGCCCCGGGGCGAGCGGCGGCTCCTCCGCCTCCAGCCGCGCCCGTTTGCTCGGTACCGGCACCGGGCCGGGCCCGGCCGAGCCGCTGCTCCGTCGCTTGCGGCCGGTCCGCGCTGCCGGAGGGGTTCCGGGGGGCCGGGGGGCGGCGGGGGGTCGCGGTTCAGGCGGCGGCAGCGTGGCGGGGGGAGCGCTCGGGGGATCCCGGGGGGGCGGCAGCCTCGGGGCGCTCGGCGGGTCGCGGTACCGGCTCGGGGAGTCCTGGGGGTGGTCGCGGTTCGCGGGGTCCGGTGTCGGTAGGTGCCCCCGGCCCTGGCCGCTGCGGGGATCCGGGGTCGGTGGGTTCGGGGGGTCGCCCCGGTCTTGGGCGCTGCGGGGGTCCGGGATCTGTCGGCTGGGGGGGTCCCCTCGGTGCTGGGCGCTGCGGGGGTCGCCGGCCGGGGCGTTCGGGGGGTCCCCTCGGTGCTGGGCGCTGCGGGGGTCGCCGGCCGGGGCGCTCGGGGGGTCCCCTCGGTGCTGGGCGCTGCGGGGGTCGCCGGCCGGGGCGCTCGGGGGGTCCCCGCGGTGCTGGGCGCTGCGGGGGTCGCCGGCCGGGGCGCTCGGGGGGTCCCCGCGGTCGGGGGTCGGTAGGCACAGCGGGTCCCCGGGTGCCGCCCCCGGGGGGGTCCCCGCGGCGGAGCGGGCCGTCAGGTAGCGGTGCCGGGCGGCGCGGACGAGCAGCGAGAGCTGGAGGCTCCGGTGGAGGCGGAGGCCGCCGCGCTGCAGCCGGCAGCGGTAAAGCTTCCACACGGACACGGTGAGCAGCCGCTGCGCCTCCTCCATGGCGGCCCCGGGAGCGGAGTGCGGCGGGGCCGCCCCCGGCGCGGGGCTCTTATACCGGAGCTCCCTCCCCGCCCGGCCCCGGTCCGCCCCCGCCCTCCCGCCCCCCCTCCGCTGCCGCATCCGGCCCCGGGGCGGCTCGGCCCGGCTCGGCGGCGCCGGGGGGCGGAAATGCCGCGGGGGGGCCTGGGCGGGGAGCGCTGCGGGGGCCGGGGGGGGGTCCCTGTGCCTCCGCGGGGGGCGGTTCTTGTACCCCCATGGGGGCGGGGGTCCCTGTGCCTCCCTGGGGTGGGTGGTCCTTGCACACCCCGGGCGGGTCCCTGCGCTCCCCGGCTGCCCGCAGCAGCGGTGGGGGGAGGGGGGGGGAAGGTGTGTGTTACACGGGGACCCCCCGCCTCCCCCCTCCCACGCGCGGCCCCGCCCCGTGACGTCACCCCGCGCCTTTTTTCCATGACTATATAAGGGACCGGTGACGACAGGAAGGGGAAGGGGGCGGGGCCGCGCGCGGGGCGGGGGTGGAGAGCCGCTTCCGCCTGCCCATATAAGGGCAGGGGGCGGTGCGCGCTGGGAGGAGCCCCGCCCACTCCGGCACCTACGCGGGGGACGGTCCCGCGGCTCCGCGTGCCGCGGCGTTGCACGAGCATTGCACAAGGACCGTCCCTCCACGCGCACTTGCCTTGCACGAGCACCGGGCCTCGCAGAAGCCCTGTGCATTGCACACGTACTAGCTCTGCGCGTGCGCCAGCCCTTGCACGAGCACCAGCCTTGCACCCCCTCCCGTGCCCCGCAGACACCAGCGCTGCGCCCGCGCCTGCCCCGCCACTTGCCTCCCGCAACCCACACGCTGCACGCCGCGCAACACACCCCCAGCCCCTTTGCACGCACCTCCCTGTGCACACACTTGTACAAGGCCCCCCCTGCAGCCCCCCCCCCCCGGAGTGGGCTTTTTAAGGGGGGGTGAACGCCCGTGGCTCCCACCCGCAGCAGGCAGGAGGCGGGGGCTGTTACAAACCTCTGTGTTTTATTTATCATTATTAACATTTCTGCAGTCCCTCTCCGCTCTCGTACAGCAGTTCATGTGCAATTCTCCAGCGACTCGGGGGGGGGGGGCGGGGGGGGCACCGGGAACGGGCGTCTTGGCACTTCATAACACAGGACAGACACTGGCAGCCCCGGGGGAGGGGGCGCAGGGGCTGGGGGGGGGGGGGGGGAAGCGCAAGCCCGGGGGGAGTCCATGCTGCCGAGATGCCGCCGTGCGCTCCCCGCTTCTGTACAGCTTTTGGGTTGAAAAAAAAAAAAAACAAGAAAAAAAGAAAAAAGGGGAAATGAAAAAGCCCGACCCCGCAGGGGTAGGGGAGCGGGGGCTGGGCCCGCCGGGTGCCCGCGAGGCTGGGGGGTGGGGCACAGCCAGGAGCAAGGACCCCCTCACAGGGCTGAGACCGGTGCAACTTATCACACAGGGAAAGGGGGTGGGGAAACTGAGGCACGGGGCAAAAGGGGAGGGATGGGGGGAATGGAACCCAGGCATCTGGGGTGCAGGTGGCGTGAGAGGAGGAGTGTGGGGGTCCCCATCCCCTCCCCGGGCCTGGGGGGGGGGAAGGGGGGGGGCAGGGGGGTTTGGCACGGAGCGGTGAGATAGTGAAGACGCGAGCGGAGCCCGGGGGCCGGGCAGCGGGTAAGGCACTTGACCGAACGTCAGGAGACCTGTTGGGGGGCTGCCGGGGGTGGGGTGCCTGGGTTCCCTCCCAACCCCCCCCACTCTGTGCGGGGACGGGGAGGAGCAGCCGCACAGTGCCTCAGTTTCCCCCTTCAGGGTTTGGAGTAAAGCCAGTGCAAAGCCCTGCTGGCGCGGGGAGGGGGAGCAGAGCTGGGGCTGGGAGGGGCGCTGTGCCCACCCCCTCACCTCAGACCCCCCCCCCCGCAGAGGGGATTCCAACCCAAGCCTCCCTCCCCAAATCACACTGGCCAGGACTCTGGGTCCCCCCTGCCAGGCTGCTGCCAAGGAGTCCCCATCCCCCCCTCAGGGTAACACACATCCCCCCCACCCCCGAGGACAGACCCCAGCGGGGACTAATAACGAAGGAGGGGGCTAACAAGGAAGAACCACTCCTTAGGGGAGGTTTGGCCTTTAACCCGGGGGGTGGGGTGGGGTGTCCCCACATGGGCTTCACTCTGCCACCCCCCACCCATGTCCCTGTCCAGCCAGGGGGACACAAACAGGGGACACCCCCCCTTTCTTCCAGGGCAGGGGGAGCTGGGGACATGGGGGGCACCTGGGCAGCACAGGGAGGGGACACGTGCCATTGCCCACAGAGGTGCCACCCCTGAGGAGGGGCCGGGGGAAGGGGGGGGGTGTAACCTGGAGAGACACGTGGACAGGGGACCTGGAAGGGGACACACACGGTCACCTGGAGAGACTCTGGCCCCGGGGGGGGGACACAGGGGACCTGGGGGACACATGCAGGCGCCTGGGGAGACGCTGGGACAGGGGGGACTGGGGCAAACGCATGGGGTTGCCCAGAGAGATGCAGGTCCCTGGGGGATGGGGGGGGTCGGGACACAGGGGACACGGGGGGGACACATGCGGTTGCCTGCAGAGACAGTGGCCCCGGGGAGGGGACACGGGGGACCCACACGGGTGCCTGGAGAAAATGTCGGCCCTGGGGAGGGATCCTGGGGGAGACGTGGGGGCCCCCAGAGGCAACACAGGGCACCCGGGGGGGCCAGGAGGGACGCCGGCCTCGGGGAGGGGACACGGAACCTCACCAACTCATCCCCGAGCAGGAGGCGGCGCGGAAGGAAAGCCTGAGCCCAGCAGCGCCCCGGCCCCCCCAAAACCGCTGTGGGGGGGTGGCCAGGGAGAGCTGAGCCACTGCCACCCCCCCCCCCAAGCCCCAAACCCCACAGGGAGAGGGCTGGACCCCACGGCCAGGGGCCCCACAGCGCCACAGGGCCCTCCCCTCGGTGGGTGCCTACCCCTGGGGGGGGTCCTAACCCCAGGGGGGGCCTGCCCCAAGGGGGGGGCCCGCCTGGGGGGGTCCCTACACCCACACGGGTCCCTACACTGTCACAGGGCCCCACCCAGCACGGGTGCCCAGCAGGCGGGGGTCCCTCCACCCGTGGGGGTCCCAACCCGGCCACAGGACCCTACTGGAGGGGGTCCCTACCCGGCGGGGGTCCCCAGGGGGGGCCGGGGCGGGGGTCACTGCAGGCCCTCCCCCGGGGCGCCCGCCTCGCCCTCGTGGCCGCCGGCCTCAAAGGCCGGCTCGGGGCCCATGATGTCGGGCTCCAGCTTGCCGGTGTCGTTGATGAAGGAGGTGTAGGAGTCCCCCTCGGCCATCAGCAGCTTCAGCTTCGGGATCCAGCTCTTGCGCACGACGCGCCGTGCGTTGGTGCACATGTCGGCGGCGATGGCGTTCATCTCGCTCTCCTTGAAGTTGGGCGCAAAGTTCTGGCAGTAAACTGGGGGGTGGAAACGGGGACAGGGTCACGCGCAGCCCTCTGCACCCCCCCCCAGTCTGCTGCCACCCGCCCCGGGGAGTCACGGGTGTCTCGCGGTGAGGTTTTGCTCAGGGACCCCAAGGTTGTGTCGTCGTCTCTTGCTGCCCCTGTCTCCATGGTCCCCCACCCCTGGGGTCTGCTCTGCCCCCTATCTCCTGGCATCCCCTCTCTCCTTGGAGTCTCCCCTGTCCCTTGGTGTTTTCTCTCTCTGGGGTCCCCCCAGCCCTGGGGTCTCCCCTGTCCCCTGGTGTCCCCTCCCTCTGGGGTTCCCCCAGCCCTGGGGTCTCCCTGGTCCTCTGGTGTTCTCTCTCTCTGGGGTCCCCCCAGCCCTGGAGTCTCCCCTGTCCCCTCTCGTCCCCTCTCTCTGGGGTCCCCCCAGCCCTGGGGTCTCCCCTGTCCCCTGGTGTCCCCTCCCTCTGGGGTTCCCCCAGCCCTGGGGTCTCCCCTGTCCCCTGGTGTCCCCTCTCTCTGGGGTCCACCCCTGTTTGTTATCCCCTGGCATCCCCTCTCTCCCTGGAGTCTCCACCTCCTGTTCCTGTGGGTCCCCCAACCGCAGGCTCCTCCTGTCCCCAGGGGTCCTCTTTCCCTGGAGTCCTGTCTCTACCCCAGGGTGTCCCCTGTCCCTGGGGTCCCGTGTCCCCCCACTCACACTTGACGGCATGCAGGACCCGGCTGTCCAGCGGCTTCCGGCTGGGGTCGTTGGTGGACGAGCGGATGCCCGTGCCACAGCTGTTGGCCAGGGTGTTGCTGGCGAGGGGGTGAAAAACTGGGTGAGAACCTGGGTGTCCGGCCTCACCCACCCCCGTTGCACCCCAAAACCGGGTGGGGGGGAGAAGCCAGGCACCCTGGCCCGACTCACCGGTCAAAGAAGGATGCCAGGAGCCGCCGCAGGAGGACTTTGTGCCGCGTCCCCGCGCTGACGTGGCAGTTCATCAGCTGCGCCCGCGTGATGTAGACGTTGGTGCCTGGGAGGACACGAGGGTTGAGCAGGCCCAGGTGCCCTGCGGGGACCCCCCTCCCCGCCCCATGGGGACCCCCACCCCAGGCGTACCTGTGACAAGCTCCAGCTTCTCGGCGGGGTCTCCCTCGTCGTAGAGCTTGGGGTGGCAGCGGTTCCCGATCTGGTTGATGAGCTCGGCCGGCAGCGAGGCCAGGTCCTGCCGCACCCGCACCCGGTTGCGTGACTCCGAGGTGGCCTGGTCCGGCAGAGCCTCCACCTTCTCCGCGGCTGGGGGGATGCAGGGGGGACATGGGGGTCAGCAGGGGCCAGACCCCAGGGTCCCACCCCCCCCCCATCCTGCATCTCCTCTGGAGGAGTCACCACAGGGACGCGGGGAGGGAACAGGGACACGGGGACAGCTCAGCTTATGGCCACATGCCCCCCATAACCACCTCCTGGGGGTGGAGCCCCACCAGGCCACGCCCCTACCCACAGAGGAGGAGCCTGGCAGGCCACACCCAGCACCCATTTCCTGGGGTGGAGCTTCACCTGGCTCCTCCACACCTGTGGCCAGACCCTATTACCAGCCACACCCTAAAGGAGCATCGAAACCCCACCCTCTTTAGCTCCACCCCAGAACACATAAGGCCCCCACCTGCTTCCAGCCATACCCCCAAGGGGGTGGAGCCTCAGATGACCGCACCTACCTCCCCAACCACACCCCAGACATGGCACCTATCTTGGCCACACCCCTTCCTAGACCACACCCTAAAGGTAGAGCCTCAGATTACCACACCCCCTTGTGGGTGGAGCATAACTTGGCCACACCCCTCCCCAGCCATGCCAAAGACTGCCCATTGGGTGACTGTGCCTCAAGGGTGGAGCCTAAGTTGACCACACCCTCCATGGGCAGTGCCTTAGGTGACCACACCCCTGTGGGCAGACACCACTCCCCCAAACCACACCCCAGAGATGGAGCCCTTGTTCCACGGGTGGAGCCCAAGTGGGCCACACCCAGTGGGCGGGGTCTCTCAACAACACCCGCGGTGGGCGGAGCCTCACCTGCCTGCCCTACATTCATCATGCTGTACATGGTGTACATGTTGCAGATCTGGCGGTACTGCTCGTCAGAGCCTTCCTCGCCCCCATCCTCCTCCTCGTCCTCCTCATTGTGGAAGGAGCCGGGGCTGTCGCTCGTGTAGGCGCTGGACGTGCCCCCAGGGCTGGTCTGGTCAGCTGCGCTGGGGCCGGGTGCCGCTGCCGCTGCCGGGGCTGGCCCCGCCGCCGCCGCCGGGGCGGGGGGCTGCGGCTGGCGACCCGGCTCCGGTGCCGAGAACTTGGCCATCTTGCGGCTGCCGTTGCCGCCGGCGGCGCCATCCTTGGGGCCGCCGTCCCAGAGGCGCTTGACCACGAAGGTGCACTGCACCCCATCGGGCTCGCCCTGCTCCGTCTTCACCCGCGAGACCAGGGGCAGGGCGGCGGCGCCCGAGGGCCACCCCGAGGTCTGGGCCACGGGGCTCTGGGGCTCGGAGGAGGGCGCCTCCTCGCTGTGCAGCCCCTGCGAGTCGCAGCTGGGCGAGCTGACCTTGAGGAAGAACTCAGTCCCCTTCTCCATGATCTCCTGGATCTGCAGGAAGCCGGCGGTGTACATCAGCAGGAACTGGTCGCCCACGTTCATGCTGAGCCGCCCCGTGTAGCAGAAGCTGAGGATCTGCTGGAAGGACTGGGGCTGGACGGCGGCCGGCAGCTCCACCACCGCGCTCTTGCTGCTGTTGAAAAGGTCCCGGAAGTAGGAGCTGCTGGCGGCCAGCACGGCCCGGTGCGCCTTGAACGCGTGGCCCTTCACCACCACCGAGACGTCGCAGTACAGCCCCTGCAGCCGCTGCTCGTTCAAGCACTCCAGGATGCTGTTCCCGAAGTTGGGGATCTCCATCTGCAGCGTCTGAGCCATCGCGGGAGCCGACGGGGGCCTGCGGGGACAGGGAGGGGGGACACGAAACAAGGGGACAGGGAACCAGCAGGGACACGGAGTGGGATGGACACGCAAGGACAGGGACAAAGAGAGCGGGGCAGGCGTGAGGGACACGCAGAGATGGGAAGACACAAGCAGTGAGGCAGATGTGGGTGACACATGGGGATGGGGACGCAGGGAATAGGATAGACACAGGGGACATGTAGGGACACAGGGAAGGGGGGGTAGACATGGGGGACGCGAGGGAACAGGGACCCAGGGAGCAGTATAGGAGCACAAAGGACACGTAGATGTGGGCAGGGACATGGGGGGGGACACACAGCAGTGACGGGGAGCAGAGCAGGGACACAGGGATGGGGACAGATGGAGAGGCACCGGCAGGGATGGGGATGGACACAGGGGAAGGAGAGGAACAGACCAGGCACATGAGTTAGACATGGCCCCACATGGCTCCTCCAGGCACCCACCCTTGTAGGGGACTCCAGATCCCCCCCAACCCCCAGCATGGGGCTGCCCCACGGCCACAGGAACAACTGGCGGGGCGGCGGGGCTGAAAAATAGGGCTGGAGAAACACCATAAACTGGGTATTAAGAGGTGGGGGTGCCCGAGCCCCCAGAGACTGGGGAAGGAGGACCTTGGCTAGGAGAGGGGGTGATGAGGCCAGACAGACACATGGACATAGGGTGGGCAAAGCAGCAGCAAAGTTGTGGCTTCCCCTTTTGGTGTGGTATCTGGGGGGTGTGTGTGTGTTCCTGGCTTAGCCATGGGGGCTCTCAGGGGTCCCCAAGCCTGGGGACACAGGGGTGCTCCGGCCTAGCAGGGTCCCAGGCCTGGCGAATACAGGGCACCACCATCCCCCGGGGTGGGGAACCCCTGGCCTGGGGAGGACGAGGGGGTCCCCAGCACCTGGGGGAGACCGCGGGGGTCACCCACCGTTTAGGCAGAGACTTGAAGGGATGCTATACCTTGAGGGGGGTGGGGGGTCCTAGGCACTCGGGAGGGGGCACATGGGGACCCCCATGGTTTCCCCATCTTGGGGAAGAGGGGGGCAGGGGGGGCCCTACTCCCTGAATTAGGGACAGACGGGACTTTCAGTCCTTGGGGGGGGTGAGACGGGGTGGAGGGGGCACCCACGAGCCCACGGAGGAGGCAAGGGGGGGATTCCCCAGCCCGGGGGAGACAATGGGGAAGACCCCAAATTCGGGGGAGGGGGGGAGGGAGGGGAAATCAGTAAATAGCCGGATCCGGGGGGGGGAGCGGGAGGACCCCAAAACCCAGGGGGGCAGGGCAGAGGAGACCCCCAATAGCGCGGCGGCGGAGAACTGCATTCCTTTGGGAACGGAGGGGGTGGAGGCGCAGGGGGATCCCCCAACCCGGGGGGCGGGAAGGTGCCGCAGGCCCGGGGAAACGGGGGAGGGGGGGGGGAAGGTGGGCAGGCCCGGGGGGGGGGAACGGACCAAGGCCTGCGGGGGGGAAGGTAGAGGCCCGAGGGGGCGGGAAGAGGGTCAGTGGCGGAGCCGAGGGGGGATCCCCGCCTTACCGGAGGCCGGGGGGGGGCTGCGCTGCAGCTCCGGCCGCTGCCGGTGCCCGTCCCCGTCCCCGCCGCGCTCAGCGGCCATTCATTGTGCGGCAGACGCGATCAGCCGAGCGCCGCACCGCCCGGCGCGCCGCCCGCGCACGCGCGCCCGCCCCGCCGCGCCACAGGCGCGGCCAGCCGAGCGCCGAGCGGAGCCAAGGTGCACCCCGCCTCCTCCCATTGGAGACACAGTGGGGAGGGGGGACATGCCTGCCGGGCCCCCCGCACGATCAGCTGGGCCCCCCCAGGCCGGATCCCCGCGGGATCAGGCCGGAATCCCTCTCCTAGGATCCCCCCGCATCACCCCGGGATCAGGTTTCCCGAAGGGCGGAGTCTTTATGGCCCTCGCGGGGCGCCGTCCGCCGCCCGTGAGCACGTGATCGCGCCCGGCCCGTCGCAACATGGCGGCGCCCATGTGAGGGGCGGCGCGGAGGATGCGTGGGGCGGCGCGGGCGGGTGAGCGGGGGGGACCGGCGGGGGCAGGGCGGGGCCGAATGGGCGGGGCTCGGAGGGGGCGGGGTCAGGCGAAGCGCCTGCAGGGCTTAGGGGCGCCCGGCCTCGTCCCGCGCCACGTGTTGGGGGGTTTGTCCCCGGTCTGTCCCCCCGGTCCCGTCCTGGGTGTCTAACCCCGCTGCCCCCCTTTCCTTCCCGCGGCGGGGGGGGCTTTGCTCTTCCCGCACTCCCAGGCCTTGCTTGTTGCTCCCACTTTTGGGGGGGTCTCCCCCGCCCCCCCCGGGACCCCTAAAGCCACCCCATCCCCCCCAGGGTCGCTCCGGTGCCGCGTTAACCCACCCCTCACCCTCCACTCCAGTGGCCGCCTTCAGCACCTTTCGCGGAGCCAGCCTGTGCCCCCCCCGCGGTCCCCCTGCCATGGACGGGACCTCCCCCAACGGCTCCGGGCCCTCCCCGGGCACGGGGAGCCCCCCCGGGGCTGGTGAGACGCTCATCTCCGAAGGCCGAGCCACCATCCTCTTCCCCAGCGCCAATGAGGTCTTCTACAACCCTGTGCAAGGCTTCAACCGTGACCTGACGTGAGCGGAGCTGGGGGTCCCAGGAGTCCTGGGAGGGTCGTGGGAGGGTCGGGCTTGTCTTAGCGGGATGATGGGGGGCTCTGGGGTGTCCCAGGAGGGTCGGGGGGGACACATTGGGTTGTCCCAGGGGGCTCTGGGGTGTCCTGGGAGGAATGTGGGGGGGTTCTGGGCTGCCAGAGTGGGTACCATGGGGGGCTCGGGGTCATCCCCGCCACCCCAGAAGTGCCCCTGACACTGTCCCTCCCCAGCTGTGCCGTCGTGACAGAGTTTGCTCGGCTCCAGCTGCAGCCGAAGGGGATCAGGGGTAGGTACCATCTCGGGGTCCCTGTCTCCTGGGTTCCCCTTTGTCCCTGTCCTCGGGGTCCTCGTCCCCCGGGCGCTACTCTGCCACCAGCCCCCCTACTTCTTTTCCAGTCATCCTTCCCGGGGAGGAGAAGATGGGCACGAGCAGCCCCCAACCGCCAGAGGACAGGGATGGTGACACTGCGCTGGCACCCGACGGCCCCGAGGCCCCGCGGATGGCAAAGCCAGGAGAAGTGTGCGAGGTGCTTTGGGGGGCTGCAGGGAGGGGGGGCTGCCACATCCCCTCCGTCCCCCGTTGGGGTCTCTGCCCCGCCAGCTCCCCCAGCCCCCTTTGGCATCACGCTCTCCTCCCCGCAGGGAGGGCTGCGGGTCCTGGAGGCGCTGGCGGCCTCGGGGCTCCGTTCCATCCGCTTTGCCAAGGAGGTGCCGGGGCTGCGGGCCGTGGTGGCCAACGACTTCTCGGCCCGTGCAGTGGAGCTGATGAGGCGCAATGTGGCCTTCAACAGCGTGGGGGACCTGGTGACCCCCCGCATGGCTGATGCCAGGTACCCCCTCTGTACTGCCCCCCAGCAGCTCACCCCAAAGCCCAGCGGGGAGCGGGACT
Organism: Phalacrocorax carbo; assembly: GCF_963921805.1. NCBI lineage: Eukaryota > Metazoa > Chordata > Aves > Suliformes > Phalacrocoracidae > Phalacrocorax > Phalacrocorax carbo. The sequence continues at coordinate 204,712 of NC_087542.1, read as the reverse complement.
CTGGTTCATCCCCCAGCACCCTCAGGCCGCCCTGCCCGTGGTCCCAGCTGCCCTGGTGGGGTTGCTGAGGTTTTTCCCCTGTACTGGGGGGGCCCTAGACTGGTCCCAGCATCCTCATAGGGTTGGTTAGAGGGGTCATCCCATCTCTATGCCCCAAGGAATGCAGGCCCAAAGTGGGGCTGGTTTATGAGTACCCCACCAGTCCCTTCTCTGTGCATGCTGACAGAGGTATTGGTTCCTGTGGGGTTTCCTGAGGGCCAGGGCAGGTCTGGGACTCCCAGGGGCCCAGCTGGGGTCCCCATTGCTCCAGGACCCCCCTTCCCGCCCCAGGATGCTGATGTACCAGTGCAAAGCAGACAGGGAACCCTTTGATGTGATTGACCTGGACCCCTACGGCAGCCCCGCACCCTTCCTGGATGCTGCTGTGCAGGCTGTGAGCGAAGGAGGTGAGCGGCAGCAGCCGGGGAGGGGGCAGGGGCGGTGTCCCGGACACCTGGGTCCTCCCAGCAGCACCCCTGACCACCCCCCGCCCCGGCCAGGGCTGCTCTGCGTCACCTGCACGGACATGGGCGTGATGGCGGGGAACAGCGCCGAGACGTGTTACAGCAAGTACGGGGCCGTGTCCCTCAAGGGCAAGTTCTGCCATGAGATGGTGAGCGCTGGGCGGGGGGGGGGGGGGGGGGGGCAGCGTCCTTGAGACCACCACGCTCCTGCCGGCAGCAGGGGGTGGGGGGCAGCGGGTCAGGGCCGTCCCATGCGTGTCCCCCCCCCAGGCCCTCCGCATCATCCTGCACAGCCTGGACAGCTGCGCCAACCGCTACCAGCGCTTCATCGTGCCGCTGCTCTCGGTGAGCGCCGACTTCTACATCCGCGTCTTCGTGCGGGTCTTCACGGGGCAGGCGAAGGTGAAGGCCTCAGCCAGGTGAGGGGGGAATGCCACGCAGGGGGTCGTGGCGGTGGGATCTGCGTCCTCCCCCGTTCCTGACCCCCCGCCCCGCCACCGTGTCCCGGCAGCAAGCAGGCCCTGGTGTACCACTGCGTGGGCTGCGGCACCCACCATCTCCAGCGCATGGGCAAAATCACGAGCCACGGCACCGGGTACAGCAGGGCTGGGAGCGGGTGGCGCTCCATGATGGTGGGGCGGGGACCCTGTGATGGCGGGGGGCTGCTCACACCTCACCTTTCCCCTGCCAGTTTCAAGTACGGTGCAGCCACAGGGCCGCCCGTGGGTCCCACCTGCGAGTTCTGCCAGCAGCGGCACCAGGTGGGTGCACGCCCCCGGCCCCCATCTCCTCGGTGCCCCACACCCCCCCAGCACTAACCCCCCGCCTCACGTCCCCCCTCAGCTGGGTGGCCCCATGTGGGCTGAGCCCCTGCACGACTCGGCCTTTGTGGAACGGGTGCTGGCGGCGCTGGAGAGCAGCCCCGGGCGCTTCCAGACGGAGCAGCGGATGCAGGGGATGCTCAGCGTCATCACTGAGGTACCGGGAGAGGGAGGGGACCGGCCCTGGGGACAGTTCTGGCATCCTCAGCCCCCCCCCCCCAAATTCTGGGGCTGGCAGTGACTCCGCTGCGCCCTGTGTGCCGAGGGCAGGAGCTCGGTGATGTCCCCCTCTACTACACCCTCGACGGCCTCAGCAGCACCATCCACTGCAACACCCCCTCCCTGCTGCAGTTCAGGTAGGGGCACCCCAAATCCCCCACAGCCTCAGGGGTACCTCAAGGCCCCTGTCCCCCCCGAGCCTGACCCACTGCGCCCCAGGTCCGCCCTCCTGCACGCTGGCTACCGCGTCTCGCTCTCTCACGCCTGCAAGAACGCCGTGAAGACGGACGCGCCGCCCACCGTGCTCTGGGACATCATGCGCTGCTGGGTGAGGAGGGGGCTCAGGGACACCCTCCCCGACACCCCCACCCTGGGGTTAAGCTGAACACCCCACCCCCACCCCCGTCTCCCCCAGGCCAAGATCCACCCTGTGAAGCGCGAGCGGCTCGCAGAGACCAGCCCGGCTTCCCGCATTCTCTCCGTGGAGCCCACGTATGACCCTCCAGCAGCCCCCCCACAACTAGCCCAGGGATGGGGACACACTCGTACGTGCTGATCCCCCTCAGAAAAATCCTGATGCCCCCCTTCTTCACCCCCTCCTCCAGGCTCCAGGCCTCCTTCACCCTCCGTGATGACGCCAACCCCAGCTCCAGAAAACGGGGATTGAAGCGGTTCCCGGAAAACCCTGAAGCCTTCTGGGGTCCCAAAGCCAGGGCCAAGGCTGGGTAAGGGTATGGGGAGATTCTCGGGTGTCTGCTTTTGGGGTTGGGCTTTCAGGAGCAACCCTCGAACCTTCTCAGAGAGGCCCCCCCACCATGTTCTACCAGGACAGCGGACAAGAACCCCCCCAAAAAAGCAGGGGAAGGGAAGGGTCACTTATAGACAAGCTCTCTGCCCCCTTCACACACCGCCCGCCCCGCCCAGGGGTGGCATCTCTCCCTCCCTCCAGGAGAAGCGGAAACGACACCAGAACAAACGGACGGAGCGGACAGATGACGGCGCCAGCCTGAAACACTTCCCCTGCAAACGCTTCAAGGAGGTGAGTCGGGGTTGGGAACAAGAGGGGGCCAGCCCTGGGGCGGGGCAGGGCACAGCCCCCTCACCCTCTTCTTCCTCTCCCACAGGGAAACTGCTCCTTGGGCACCCAGTGCTGTTACTCGCATGAGGGGGAGCCCCCAGCTGCCCCCTCACCCTGACGTTGCCTCTCACGCCGATTAAATGGTGTCTGAGAAAAGTCTTGTGGTTTTTAATGCACTTTTGCATTTGCAAGTAATGCATAAAGGGTGGGGAGGGGGGCAGAGCCCCCACGGTCGAGCTGGGGCAGCTCAGGCCCCCCACGGGCCCGCTCCAGGCACCTTGTACTGCACTGTGGCCAGGAAGGTCCTGATCTCCATAGGCTGCAGCGTGACCCTGCTCGGGTCCAGTTTGGGGACTGACCGGGGCTGGGCCGGACCTGGGAGAAGAGGAAAGGGGTGAGGGGAGGAGGCCAGCAGCATCCCCAGGGCCCCCCTGGACTCCCCCCAGTACCTCTGGCGGGGGTCCAGACCAGGCGGGAGATGGCATCGAGTGGCAGGTCGGCTCCCAGGCTCATCTCCTGCACCGAGATGATGGTGAAAGCCGAGAAGAGGTTCTAGGAGAGTGGGAAAACCCGTCAGCGACCACCCCGCGTCTGTCCCTGTGGGCGGGATTGCCTCTGGGAGCAGGGAGCCCCTCGTGCCGAGCCGCGGGGGGAGCCTGGCCGTGGGGTCAGCCCCCGGCTGGGCTCAGCCCCCTGGCTCACCATGAGGTCGATGGCGACTGGCTGGGAGCCATTGGCGCTCTCGCCCCTCTCAAACTGGTGCTCCAGCCGCAGCAGGAGGGTGCCGGGGTCCCAGGGTGTCAGCGTCAGGAGGTGGACGTTGGGGGGCAGCTCCCGCCGCAGCGCCGAGAACTGCGGGGAGAGGGTGAGGGAGGACGCCGCGGCAGCCCCCTCCCCTCTCCAGGCAGCCCCCTCCCCACCTCACCTGCCGCAGGCGGGGCTGACCGCGGCGGTAGGAGGAGCCCCCGCCAGGCGCCAGCACCGCGTACGGCGCCATGAACATCTCCTGCGCCAGGAGCCGGTGCTGGTCAGCTGCCGACTCCACCGTGTCGAGGAGGACGAGGTGGCGGCCGCGGACCACCAGCCCCTGCTTGTTGGCTCCCAGCTCAGCCAGTGGCTCCCCCACGCCCCGGTTGTCGTCGTACAGGAGCCGCCGATGGACCTGGAGGGGACGGTGGTTACATCCCAGCGTGCCCCCCAGCCCCAGGACCGCCTGCATTGTGTCCCCTCACCATGAGCTCCAGGGAGCCATCGAAGATGCTGCTGCCACCCTGCGAGCGGTCTGTCAACACCGTCAGCTGGAACTTCTTGTCCTGGGGGCAGGGAGGAAAGGGCCACATGTGTGATGAGCTCTGCCCTGGGCTTAGGACTCTGTTTCCCTGCTACTACCCCAAAGCTGCTACCTTGATGAAGATGCGGCTGTTAACAGGGTAGTAATTCCCTGCCACGGGCTCCGTCTGGCTCAGGTTCCATGTGGGACGATAGTCACGCCTGGGGATGAGGCACAGCCTGGTTACGGGGGGGGACGGGGACACAGGGGTCTCAGGGGGCCACAGCGAGTGCCCAGGCGGGCCCCGACCTGCGCTCCAGGATCTGCCGCCCGTTGGAGTCGGTGTAGAAGCGAGCGTCCGTCTGCAGCGTAGTCTCGAAGCGGCTGATGATCTCCTTGCCCCAGCCATCCCTGGGAGAGGCAAGGGGTGAGGGGGGGCTCTGAGGGTGCTCCTCCCCCCCCCCCAGGGGCTCCCCGTCCCTAACTCACGCCACAGGGATGGGCCCCACGGTCCACTCCAGCTCCACGTAGGGCTGCCCCGCATGGAGCCGCACCACCTGGGAGCACCACGAGGAGAAGTTCTGGTGGACCTCCTGCACCAGTGCATTCTGCAAGGGACACGCCGGGGGGGCTCAGCACCCTGGGGACACCCCTGGCCCCGGGGACAGCCCTGGGGGTGCTGTCCCCACCACCCACCTTCACCAGGTGCAGAGAGACCCGCTTGGAGCTGGAGACAGGGATGGGCTTGGAGCTGTTGGGGCGGAAGATATAGGCGCCCGAGGCCTGGGAGCTCTCGTCGTTGCCGACGCTGGCATTGTACCTGGGGCGGGAAGAGGAGGTGGTGGAGGAAGGTCCCACATGAGGGACCTGGCTGTCCAGGACCCACCAGCACTCACCAGTAGAAGCTCTGGAAGACGGGCAGTGAGATGCTTTTGTCCAGGTTCTGGATCTCCTTCAGGTGCCCAGTGAGGGGGTCAAAGAGCACCCGCACATGCTGCAGAGACAGACAGGGGTGGGTCGAGCATCTGACCCATCCCCGCTCAGCCCCCTCCTGCACCCCCAGCTCCTGTCACCCCAGGACTGGTTTAACCGGGCCAATAGAGGAGCAAATCCACCAGGGTCTTCCCCCCAGGGACTGGCTCCAGCCCCCAGGACCCTCTGGGGAAAGATGCCAAACTGCATCCAGCCAGTGCCCAGCACTTGTGGAGGGAACGCGTCCCCCCAGGTGGGACCGTACCTCATTCTGGATCTCCCGAGGCTGTGACAACACCTGGGTCCAGGCAGGGGGTGCACGGGGGTCCCCATGGCTCAGTCGGGAGACCATGAAGGTGCTGAAGCCCAGGGGAGGTGCAGAGGCCTGGAACAGGAGCTCCCACGAGGCGCTGCTGCCGTCACGATGCAGGCGGCGGGTGAAGTTGGAGATGGGGATGACCTGGGAACAGGCAGGGAGGGTCAGGGGGGACCACGGGTGGGTAGGGGGGGACACAGCAGCTGGCCTGGGCTCACCTCGCTGGGTACAGGCTGGCCCTGGGGGTCCGTCACTGCGTAGGACACCCCATTGACTGGCAGGCGGATGGGCCAGGTCACACGGCGGCCCAGGGGGTTATACAGGACAACGGTGAACTGGGGGACAGAGGGACACAGTGTATTAGCCCTGCTGGGACCCCACAGCCCCCCTGGAACCCCGCAGCCCCCCACCAATGTGCTCACGCGGCCAGCCGTCTCCGTCAGGGGACAGACGCTGATGTTGAGGGCATTGCAGAAGATGAAGTTTTCCTTGCTGCCGCTGAGGCTGGCCAGGGCGTTGGCAACCAGGAGCTGCCGGGAGCGGGGGATGGTTATACGGTGTGGCCGGTAACAAGGGGTGCTCACTGGCTCGTCTCCCCCAGGCCGTGGCCACCAGCTCCCGTCCTCTGGCCACGCAGACCCCAGCTTGCCCCCAAAATGCTGGTCAGGGTCAGGGGCTCGTCCCCAAAACGGCCACCGACTCCTGTCTTCCAGAGACACCAGTTCACCCCCGCAGACACCAGTTGACCCTATAGACGTGATGCTGGTTCATCCCCAGCTGCTGGCCCTGGCCCCGCACCCCTAAAACCCCATCCATCGCCCCAAAATGGGCAGCCAGGCCCTACCTGGCAGCTCTCCCACCCCGCCGCCAGCTGCCTGGCATAGTCGTCGGCCACGTGCTGCTTCTCAGTGCCAGTCACAGCGTCATGATGCTGAGCCACGGCCACGGCTTCGCCTGCCAGGGGTTGAGGGGGCATCAGGGGCATCCGGGGGGGTTCCCGGGGTCCCCATGGTGGCACTTACGAAGCACAGAGCTGTCCCCAGGCCCATAGGGACCCTCCTGTGCCGCCGGCCCTGCCAAAGCCTCCAGCTGGCTGCAGATCTGCCGGGACGGAAGGGAGGGTGAGGGAGGGGCACCCGGCCGCCTGGGAGCGGGGACCCCAGCATCCGGGCCCCCATCCCACCTGCAGAAAGTTGTTGCTGAGGCGTTCATAGCGTTTGAAGGCCGGTCGGCTGGTGAAATAACCTGTCCAGAACTGGTGGGGGCCATCTGCGTAGGGAAAGAAGTCATCTGTCTTCAGGGACCTGTGGGAAAGCCAGGCTGCATCCGTCCATCTGTCCATCCTGTCCAGATATCTAGGTTCCCCCTCGCCCCTCCAGCCTCACCAGGAGAGGTTGGCCTGGTGCAGCTCCCAGAGGTAGCAGGATGGGGTGGAGTAGAGGACATGGACACGGCTGCCGTTAGCTTGCTGGAAAAGCCAGGGAGGGGATGAGAGGGGGCTGGGCGCGGGGCAGTAAATAGCAGGGACACACCGTGGGGCACATGGGGGACCCCGCTCACCCGGGCATTGACGTGGGCGATGAGCTTGTCCATGTTCTTGAACCACAGGTTGGCGTTTTCGTAGTGGAAGTCGGAGCCCATCGTCATGATGATGTGGTTGGTGCGGTAGCGCTCGGCCTGCGGGGGTGGCGGGACAGGTCAGCACCCCCTGTCCTGGGGGGAACCCTGGTGTCCAGGACCCCCCGCCCACCCCTGGGAGCACCCCACCTGGCTGGTGGCAATCTGCAGGAAGGTGGAGACAATGCTGTCCACGTTGTTCTCCTCGCTGTCCTCGTCCACCACAGGGGGATCGGAGCAGAGCTGGTCCCAGCAGAACCCCGATGGCGGGTTGTAGACGTTGGGGAGGATGCCTGGGGACATTCACCCCCACAGTCAGCCTGGGGATGTGGCAGCTGGGCTGGGGCCAGACCCGGGGATGGGGACATGGGCAGGAGAGCCGGGCTAGGGGCAAGGCTGGGATGAGCTGGATGGAGAATGGGGTTAGCCCTGGGGACAAGGAAAAATCCCAGAGAGGACCCAGAGGATGGTGACAGCCCCAGGAGGGGACAGCAGACCTGGGGAAGGACAGAGGGACAGCAGGAACAGGTCACTCTCAGGAGCAGAGGGGAACGGGACAGAAGAGGGCTCGAGGGATCAGCAACACCCAGCGGGGTACCCCAGGACAGGGCTGGCCCCCAGGAAGGGCTCAGGGGAGACCTGAGGGACCCCCAGCCCCAGAAGGGGCCCCACACCCTGTCCCACCAGTGAAGAGGTCGGCGGCAGGGGGTGGCAGGCTCCCGCTTGCCCGCCAGAGCATCTCCATCTCCCGCAGCTCCTCCCGCATCGCCTTGTCCTGGTAGTCCACGCGCCCCACAAACAGCCCATCGTAGCCCATCTGTGGGGAGGAGGGGGTCAGCCAGGCTCTCCCACAGGGCTGGTGGGGGCACAGAACAGGGGGGCTCCTACCTGGGCGAAGACAGAGGCCAGCTGGCGGGAGTGCCCGAAGGGGTCGATCTGCCAGGCGACGCGGGGGGTGCCGCAGGCCCCGAACTCCCGGCGCAGGAAGCGGCGGCCCAGCGCCAGCTGCTCGATGGCAGGGTCATAGTGGGCAGCCGCCTCATCGCTCATGCACCAGCCCCCCCCCACAAACTCCAAGCGCCCTGTGGGGACAGTGAGAGGGGCTTGGGGATGCATGTCACCCCACGCAGGCAGCACCCCAGGTCCCTCAGGGGCACTCCAGACTCCTCAGCCTCCCCCTGGCCTCTGTGCCCCCATCAGAGGCATATACCCATGCACCCCCCATGCCCATCTCACCCCAGGGACACCCCAGTGCCCAACATGTCCCTGTGCACCCCCTGTAACCTCCCAGAGACGCCTCAGTCCCCCTCCGTGTCCCTACACAGCCCCTGTACCCATATCTCTCCAAGAGCACACCAGTACCTCCCCTAAGTCCCTGCAGTGACCCCCCAGTACCCCCCATAAGTCCCTGTCCCCCCAGGGGAACCCCAATCCCCCCCGTGGCCATGTCCTCCAAGGAACACCCGAGTCACTGTTCCCCCACATCCCCGTCCACCAAGAAACACCCCAGACCCCCTGTCATGTCCCTGCGTGCCCCCGTGGACACCCCAATGCCTGCCCCCATGTCCCTGTGCGCTCCCCATGACCCTGAGGGACACCCCCGACGTCCCTCCCAGCAGCAGACGCCCCCACTGTGCCCCCCATACCCTGCTCAACGAGCTGGCGCACGGTGCGGCGTGTGGCCTCGTCCTGCTGCCTCCACCAGCGGGCCAGGAAGGCCACCTCGGCGTAGATGAAGCGGCGGGAGGGGTTGGCCACCAGCTGGGCCACCACCGAGTCCAGGATGTACTGCACCCCGGCGTGCTGCACCTCGTTACGCACTGACGGAGTTAACCGAGAAGGGGGTCACCGGCAGCACCGTGACAGGGGAGGGGGGCACAGGGTCATGGCAACATCCACGGGTACACAGGTGACAATCCAGGGGTTGTCGGGGTCACAGCATGGGGCAGGGGACAAGGTCACAGGGACATCCAGGGGGTGGGGGGGAGAACACAGGGTCATGGGGGGGGCACAGAAACATCCAGAGGTCATGGGGGGAACACAGAAAGGTCCAGGGATCCCAGCACTGTCCCAGGAAACAAAATCAAGAGGCAAAGCAGGGTCACAAGACCACGCCAGGGACAACGGGCAGAAAGCAGGGACCTGTCCCCATCCCCAGGGCAGGGTTTGTCGCTCTGCCCCCTACCTGCCCCCTCCCCCCACGAGGCCACAGGCTCCATCTCTGGCACCTGGTGTCCCTTCGCCCCCACACCGGCCTTGCCGAGCGTCACCTCCACCCCCACAGCGGCCTTGGAGGTGTCACCTCCATCCCTGCAGGCACTGGGGTGGCCTTACGGATGCCACCACCCCTCCCTAGGCACTGCCCTCCCCCCGCTGTGGTGGCAGGGGCACCCACCTCCGTAGAAGTACTGCTCCACCGTCTTGAGCCAGCCCACGTCATCGTGCGTGTGGGGCACCAGGTGCACGTTCAGGAGGCCGGGGCGTGTGGGCGGACACGACTGTGGGCACAAGCAGAATCTCTGGGAGCTCATACAGGGCTGTGCCCACACCCTGCGTCACCCCTTTGCCCCCCCGCCCCCGACTGTTTCCGGAGGAAGCCACTGGGTTGCAGAAAAAGATGCAAACGGCTGCAAAAAACCAGTGGCCAGGACGCCTGGGGGGAAGGGCAGGCCAAGACACCTGGGTCCTCCCCCCCCGCAGTGACAGCCGGCTGGGGCACGTGACTGTCACTGTCCCGCAGTCCCCCAGTACCCCGAATGCTCCTCTTCCTCCCCTAGGGTCCCCATCCCAGTGGTCCCAATCCCTTCCCATTGACCAGGTCCAAACTGTCCCAGTTTCCCTCTCCCAGTCCCCCACTGCTCCCCCCATCTGATCTTTCCCAGTTCCCCCAGCGCCAGCCCTCCTGTGCCATCCCCGTTTCCCCAGTTCCCTTCAGTCTCTCCCAGCATCGCAGCTCCCTCAGCCTAGTCTCTCCCTGCCCCAGTTCCTCCCCCCCACGTCTCTCCCAGTCACCGCTACCTCAGTGCTCCCAGCCTCTCCCGGTTCCCCCAGTCCATCCCAGTGTTCCCCAGTTCCCCTGGTCCCTCCCAGTCCCTGCGGTTCCCGTTTCCCGATGTCCGCCCAGCCTCTCCCCGGGCCCACCTGGTACCCGCATCCCGCGGCCGCCGCCGCCGCCCCGAGGAGCGGCAACAGCAGCGCCACCGCCCCGGGCACCGCCATGCCGCTCGCGGGCGCGGTCATGTGACCGCCCCTTCACATGACCCCGTGGGGGGGCTCCCCACCCCTCCCTCTGGGCAAGCCATTGGACGGCGAGGGGCGTGGGAAACTGCCTCGGCCACGCCCCTCCAATTTGCTGCTGCGCGGGGAGGCGGGGCGTAACGGAAGGCCGGGGCGGTCACATAACGGACTGGCACCAATGATAAGGAGGAGTGCCCATGATTGATACCGTGCGTCCCTCCTCCCGCGGCGGGCGTTGGCAACGGCCCCTCCCGCGGCCAGAGAACGCCCAGTAGCCAATGACGTGTGGCAGCTCCCGAAGCCCCCGCCCCCGCCGAGCCGTGGTCGGCGGAGAGCGAGAGACGGGCAGCTCTCTCCTCCAATGGGACGTCGAGGAGTCGGGCTCCTCACAGAGGCGAGGGCTTGGACCCTTGGAACCCCCCGGCTCCCCTTGGACACACGCCCCCCCCCGCGCCCCCCAGTTCCCCAGGGCCCCCTTGGACCCCCCCCCGCCCTCACACCCCACTGCTCCCTCTGACACTTGATGCTTTCCCCCACGCCAGGCTCCGCAGGTCCCCCAGGCGGGGTCCCTCACCCCTGGGGCTCCCCCACGCCTAGGGAAGGGGGGGTCCATCCACCCCACCCGCCTGCAGGCGCCGCGGCTCTGAGCAGGGTCCAGCCCACACAGGTACGAACAAACCGCAACAACCACGAGCTCTGCCCCAGCACCCCCTTTATTGCCCCAGCCCCGACAGGACCTCTTGCCTCCCCAAGGAACGACACTGGCCGTCACCACGGGGGGGACATGGGCTGGGGGTTCTGCAGGTAGGACATCACCACTGCGGAGATGGAGAGCCTGGAGCGGGGAGAGACACCAGCCCGGGCTTCAGAGACCCCCACCAAGGCAGGACGGTCTCGCCGCCATCCCCTGCGCAGGGGATGTGGCACCCGGGGGCAGATGCGGGGCCGCTGGCACTCACATGAAGCTGCTCATCATCTGCTTGGTGTCCTCAGAGCTGCGGGAGTTGGCGAAGCTGATGAAGGAGCAGTAGACGGCGATCCAGGCGCACCACTTCAGCTGTGCCCAGAGCGGTACGGTGTGGGGACCCCCCAGGGGATGGCCCCTGGGCCCCCCGAGCCCCCTGGGGATGGCCCCTGTCCCCCGAGCTCTCTGGGGATGGCCCCTGGGCCCCCCGAGCCCTCTGGAGATGGCCCCTGTCCCCCGAGCTCTCTGGGGATGGCCCCTGGGCCCCCCGAGCCCTCTGGAGATGGCCCCTGTCCCCCGAGCTCTCTGGGGATGGCCCCTGGGCCCCCCGAGCCCCCTGGGGATGGCCCCTGTCCCCCGAGCCCTCTGGGGACTGTCACCCCTGGACACGGCCCCTGTCCCCCGGCCACCTCAAACCCCCACGGGGATGGCCCTTGTCCACCCTCAGCTGTCCCTGTCCCCTCCTTAGCCCTTGGCCACCCCAGAGCTCCCCCAGGGACAGCCCTCAGCCCCCAAAATACCATCCCACCGCCCACCCCGGGCTGATCCCGGTCCCCCCCCCGCCCCGACCGGTGCCGGCGTCCCCGGGACCGGGGCCGGTGTCCCCACCTTGAGCATAAGCCCGCACATACTGAAGACCATCCCCAGCAGGTTCATGTAGTCGGGCGTGGGGTCCTCCAGCGCCGGGTTGGTCTCGGTGGACGGTGGCTTGTACCTGGGGGCGGCGCCGTCAGGCGGGCCGGGACCCCGGTCCCCCTCCCGGTCCCCCTCCCTGTTCCCCCGCGCCCCCTTCCCGATCCCACCTGGCCACCCGCGCCGGCCGCCGCGGGTCCGCCATGCCGCCCCGCCGCCCGCTTCCGCCGCCGCCGCCGGAAGAAGCCCCGGCCCCGGCCCCGGCCCCGGCCCCGGCCCCGGCCCCGGCCCGCCATGGCCTTCCCGCGGCCGCGGCCCGCCCGCCCCGAGCTGCCGCGGCAGCGGGTGCGGACGGTGCAGTGCGGGCAGGGCGCCGTGCGGGCCGTCCGCTTCAACGGTGGGAGCGGGATGGGGGGGGGACCCGGGGCGGGGGGAGAGACGGGGACCGGGGAGGGGGGAAACGGGGACCCGGGGGGAGAGACGGGGACCGGGGAGGGGGGAAGCGGGGACCCGGGGGGAGAGACGGGGACCGGGGAGGGGGGAAACGGGGACCCGGGGGGAGAGACGGGGACCGGGGAGGGGGGAAACGGGGACCCGGGGGGAGAGACGGGGACCGGGGAGGGGGGAAACGGGGACCCGGGGGGAGAGACGGGGACCGGGGAGGGGGGAAACGGGGACCCGGGGGGAGAGACGGGGACCGGGGAGGGGGGAAACGGGGACCCGGGGGGAGAGACGGGGACCGGGGAGGGGGGAAACGGGGACCCGGGGGGAGAGACGGGGACCGGGGAGGGGGGAAACGGGGACCCGGGGGGAGAGACGGGGACGGGGGAGGGGGGAAGCGGGGACCCGGGGGGAGAGGCGGGGACCGGGGAGGGGGGAAACGGGGACCCGGGGGGAGAGACGGGGACCGGGGAGGGGGGAAACGGGGACCCGGGTCCCACCCCACAGGGAGGACCAGGGACCCCAACTCCTTGGTCCCATCCCAGGGAGGAGGAAAGGAGCCCTGGGCTCCTGTCCCTGGGGGGAAATTAGGGACCCCATCTCCTGGGGAGGGGTGTCCACTTGGGGTGCTGGGGGGTCACCTCAGCTGACCCCCCCCCCCCCCAGTGGATGGGAACTACTGCCTGACCTGCGGCAGCGACAAGTCCCTGAAGCTCTGGAACCCGCACAAGGGCACGGCGCTGCGCACCTACCAGGGGCACGGCTACGAGGTGCTGGATGCCGCCGGGTAAGGGACGGGGGGCTGCGGGAATCCCCCACACCCTTTGGGGGACCCCCCCAGCCCCGCTGACAGTGTGCCTTGTCCCCCTACAGCTCCTTTGACAACAGCCAGCTCTGCTCCTGCGGGGCTGACAAGACCGTGGCGCTGTGGGACGTGGCCACCGGACAAGTGGTCCGCAAGTACCGGGGACACGCAGGGGTGAGGACACGGGGGCACCCAGGGGATCTGAGGGGGGTGGGGATCCCTGCAGGGTACTGACTCCCTGCTTCTCCCACAGAAGGTGAATTGTGTCCAGTTCAACGAAGAGGCCACCATCATCGTGTCTGGTAAGGGAGAGGTCTTGGAGGGCCCTGCCAGCAACCAGAGCCACCCCCAGCACCCCCTGACACCCCTTTTCCCCTCCACACCCAACCAGGCTCCATTGACTCCACCGTCCGCTGCTGGGACTGCCGCTCCCGCCGGCCCGACCCTGTCCAGGTCCTGGACGAGGCCAAGGACGGCATCTCCAGTGTGAAGGTCTCCGACCACGAGATCCTCTCAGGGTGAGGGATGGGGACGGTGGGGCCCCCCAGGGTCAGGGCTGGCGGGCCCCCCAGCACTAACACCCCCTCTCCACAGCTCCGTGGACGGCCGGGTCCGACGCTATGACCTGCGTGCCGGCGAGCTCTACTCTGACTACATAGGGAGTGAGTGAGGCAGTGCGGGATGCTGGTGGGAGAGCGTATTGAGTGGGGGGCTCCCCAGGACACCCCCAAACTTCTGTCCCCTTCCAGGCCCCATCACCAGCGTCTGCTTTAGCAAGGACGGGCAGTGCACCCTGGCCGCCAGCCTTGACTCCACCCTGCGTCTGCTGGACAAGGAGACGGGGGAGCTGCTGGGCGAGTATGAGCCCCCTTCCTGTGGCTCTGCACTCCCCTACGGGGCTGTGGGGGGTGCCCCACCTCACCCCAATCCCCTCGGGACCCCCCTGCAGGTACACAGGCCACCGCAGCACGGCTTACCGGCTGGACTGTGTGCTGAGCGAGCAGGACACCCATGTGGGCTGCGCCTCCGAGGACGGCAACGTCTATTTCTGGGACCTCGTGGAGGTGAGTGAGAGAGACGGGGAAGCTTTGGGGGTCCCAGGGGAGCACCCCCACATCCTCACACCCCTCTGCAGGGCTCGCTGGCGCTCAGCCTGGCAGTCGGCCGCGGCGTAGTGCAGTCCCTCTCCTTCCACCCCACCCTGCCCTGCCTGCTCACCGCCACCGAGGGCCACATCCAGCTCTGGCGCGAGGAGACCTTCCAGCCCGAGGGGGACGCCGCCACGTGACGCAGGTTTCGGGGGATACCAGGGGTGCCCATCTGCACCCCCCAGTAACAAGGAATAAACCCACAGGGTGGAGAAGCCGCCGTGCTTTATTGGGAGCGCACAGAGCCGCCCAGGCAGCTCAAATAAATATAAGTACTGGGGAGAGGGGAGCAGGCAGACAGTGATAGGACACACGTGACAGGCAGGTGGTGTTGGGGGGTCCTGGCTCCCCCACTCCCCCAGAATCGCCCTGCTCTCTCCGGCTCTGCACTCACTGGTGTTAGGGCGCAGGGAGCGGAGCCTGGGGGCATCAAGATGGGAGCCCCTGCAGAGGTACTGGGGGCTCAGCCCCCCCAAGGTGGGGCAGACCCCTCCCAAGGTGAGGTACTGGGGGCTCAGCCCCCCCAAGGTGGGGCAGACCCCTCCCAGGGTGGGGTCTCACGCCCTGGGACACCCTGCCACTGGTTCAGTCTCCTGGCTTCTCTGAGGCAAAGGCATCAGCTCTCTGGGCAAACGTCTCCGCCACCAGCAGCGGAAAGACTAGGGAGGCATCAGCATAGACCTAGGCACAGGAGAGGGGGTGTGAGGGTGGGGGAGCTCCCCCAGGCACCCCAAATCCCCCACCCCGGTACCCCCATCCCACCTTGACGGGGGTGGCATCCATTCGGATCTTGCCCCAGGACACAGCCTCGTCTGGCCGCGCCCCAGAGTCAGAACCGTCGAACTCCTGCGCCGTGTTGACGTAGACGGAGAAGTCGGCCCCATTCCTCTGCAGGGCAAGAAGCGGGGTGAGCCCCCGCACCCCCTCCCCACCCCCTTGGGTGCCCCACAGCCCCTCCCCGTCCCCGGGGACATGGCAGGGGGCCCACATCCTCCCTCACCATGAGGTTGGCGTTGGCGATGTGGTGCTTCACCAGCCCCCCGCCCAGGATAATCATTCCCGTCTTCCTGGCAAAGAGGGCCTGGGTGTTAATGAGGCGCAGGTCTGCAGGCAGAAACAGCCGTCAGGGGACCCAGGTGTCCGGGGGGACACGCAGGGGTCTGGGGGGATCCCCCCAGGGACACACTCACCCTCCACGATGTCCAGCACCAACCCTGGGCGCTTGTAGGAGTGGAAAAAGATCATGTCCCCCAGGGAGCCGTCGGTGAGCGCCGGGCTCAGCACCGGGATGTTGTTCTGGAGAGGGGACGCAGTGACGGGCCATGAGGGGTGGCACCACCCCCGGGACGGAGCGGCGATGCCTGCGGTAACCATCCCCCAGCCCCACCTACCTTCTGCGCCCAGTAACAGACTGATTCGGGGTTGTTGATCTCCTTGCCCAGCCGCGCGATCATCCTGGAGGGAGTCCACCTTGCACCCTGCCGGACACCACGCTCAGCACCCCCATCCAGGGTCCCCCCTACCCAGGTGTCCGGGCCCCCTGCACCCACCCCAAGCCAGGGGGGACCCAGCGTCTAGGCCGGCCGCCCCCCTACCTGCGTTTCCTGCTCATCCACCATCTGCTCCAGGATGGGCATCAGCCAGTCCTCAAACTTGCAGTAGTTGTCGTTGGGCACCAGCAGGTTCCCGATCCTGGGCAGGAGGGGACGGGCTCAGCCGGGGAGGGGACCCCAGTGCCCGGGAGGGGACCCTGGTGCCCCCTACCTGTTGATGCCGCTCTGGCGCAGGTCCTGGCCCCGCAGGCTGAAGTCCCCGATGTAGGTGGGCGCCAGGCACTTGATGAGATCCTCCTCCACGCCCCCCGCTGTTGTCACCAGCACGTCCACCTGCCCCCAGCGGAGGTGGGCGTCAGGACCTCGGGGACCCCCTGAGGCAACCCCAGGGATGAGGCAAGGGACCTCAGGGGACCCTACGGCAATCTGAGGGACACCTCGGGGACAGGGCTGAGCCCTCAGGAACTTCCAGGACACCCCAGAGAGCAAATGGGGAATGCTGGGGACACAGAGGTCCTGAGGGACCCCTTGGGGACAGAGCTGGGACCTCAGGGACCCCAGCGACAGCCTGGGGACAGGGTGGGACCCCTTGGGGACCTCAGGGACCAAGCTCAGAAGCCCCTGGATCCTGCAGGGACCCCAGGGACAGCTGGGGGACAAGGCTTGGGACCTCAGTGACACCCGAGGGAGTGAGTGGTGCATCCTGCTGGAAACCCTACAGGGACCTCAGGGATAGGGTGGGGGGGACCTTGGGGACCACCCAGGGGACAGCCCAAGAACCTGAGGGACCCCTGGGACCTCGTGGACCCCAGATGGGCAGGGCTGGGACCTCAGGAACCTCCCAGGGACAAGGCTAGGAACCCACAGACCCCACAGCGACCCCAGGGATAGGGTGGGGACCTTGGGGGACAGCCCAGGGGCCACCCCAAGGACCCGGGGGCTCCCCCGGGGTGTTTGGCCGTGGCCCCGGGGCAGGTGGGACCCCCGACCCTTCCGTTGCGCCCCCCCGCACCATGTTGTGCTGCACCAGGTAGCGGATGGTCTCCCGGACGCCGGAGCTGATGAGGTTGGAGGTGAAGCCCAGGAAGATGGTGCAGCCCGAGGGCGGCCGCGGACCGCCCAGCCCGGCCCGGGCCCGCTCCTCCTCGCTCAGCGGCTCCAGCTTCGCCGCGATCTGCGGGCGCGGGGGGTCAGGACCGGCTCCGGCCGCGCCCCGGGCCCCCCCCTCCCGGTCCCCCTCCCGCCCCGCGGCGTCCCCACCATCCGGTGGATCTCGGCGACGGCCTGGGCGAAGCTGGTGGCCTGGAAACCGGTGGTGAGAAAGGAACGGAGCAGAGCGGCGTGGTCCGGGCCGCCGGCGAAGTCGTACCCACGCACCGGGAGGCTGTCGGTCGGGAGGGGCCCGCTCGGCTTCAGCACGGCCCGCAGGGCCTCGGCGGGGACCTGCCCCGGCGCCGCCATGGGGCTCCGGCCGCCTCACTCCGCCGCGCCGCCGCCGGGCGCCGCCATCTTGGCCCAGCCCCCGGCGCCGCCCTGCGGCTGCGCGCCGCCATCTTGTTCCGCCCCCCGGCTCCGCTCACTGCGGCTCCGCGACGCCATCTTGTCTACCCTCCCGCCGAGCGGCTCTCTGCCGTACAGCTGCGCGCCGCCATCTTGAAGCAGGGACGGTGGCCGCGGAGGCGCAATACACGGCCGGCAGCGAAACATCTCGGCTCAGGGAAAGGCTCTGGACCTGGGTTACCCCGAAACCTCCCACACCCGCAGCGCCCCAAAACCACGGATACCCCCGCGGGGAGACGCAACCTCTGCTCCAGTCAAATCCTTTTAATACCCACGAACAGATGGCAGCTCCCAGCCCCACTGAGGGCCCAGGGCTGGACCGTCTCCTCCATGTTGGGGGGCGCAGAGGGGTATCTGCACCCGGTGGGAGCCCGCTGGAAGTGGGGACAGATCCCCCTCAGCAGCGGGGAGCCCCCCAGCCTCACTTCTTGGGCAGCACAAGTATGGGCTCACAATGGCACATCAGGTCCGGAGCCTCCACACCTCGACCGAGAGGCCTCCAGAGGCGGCTGCCACCACATTGCCCTCCACACTAATCTAGAGGGGATGAAAGGGACATCAGGGGAGCCGGGGCGACCTGCTGTGGGGACATCCCTCCACTCTGGGGAGCCCCCAGTGCAAGAACCAGCACGGCAGATGCCACGGTGGGGGAAGCCAAGGTGCTTGCACACGCGTGTGTGAGGGTGTGAGTGCCTCCTTACCCCGTTGAGCACATCATCATGCGTCCAAGAGCAGATGGTGCGGGGAGGGTCCGTAGGGACATGTATCTGCAAGAGAGCGAAAGTCATTCACAGCCCTCCAGTCCCCCACAACCAGGTCAGCAGGGCCCCCCCAGCCTGGTGCCATGTGGCAGGCACAGAGGGACCCTCACCCGCAGTGTCCTGTCAGTGGATGTGGTGTAGAGGGACCCCAGCGAGTACCAGAGCCCTGTGATCTGCAGCCGGTGCCCCACGTCAAAGTACTGCAGGAGGGGAGACACAAAAAAATCCACACTGTGAGGCATCGGGGGGCACCCAGCCCCTCCCTACACCCCCCAAACCCCTTGGAGTCCCTACCCGGGCAGGCTGGAAGCTGCCAGCATTGTTCCCGAAGACATACACCCGGCCCTGGTTGTCCCCAGCCCAGAGCTGCGTCCCCCGGTATGACATGGAGAGCAGGTAGTTTTCCAGCTGAGGAGGGAAGAGAAGGATTGGGCTGCAGGTGATGGGGGACGGAGCCCCCAGCCCCGTCCCAGCTCCCCGAGGGCTTTGGGAGGCAGCAGGACCCACCTGCAGCCGCTGGAGGACCCCATCAGCACGGCGGTCAAAGACGACAAGGGTCCGGTCCTCGCTGCCCGACACAATGAGCCGATCGTCGGCCACCAGGGACAGGACGGCACTGGCATGGGGCTTGTAGCTGCGCACCAGGGCCTGGCCGGCTGCAGGAGGAAAGGGTATGAGCCGGGGGCCCCCCAGCATCCCCCCCTGCCCTGCTGGGGACCCCCAACTCCAGGCAGGACCAACCTCGCGGATCGTAGACTGTCACCGTCTTGTCATAAGTCCCGGTGACAAGGACATCGGGGCGGTAGGAGAGGCACAGCACAGCCGCCTTCTCCCTGGGGGTGAGGGGAGAGTTGGGCTCAGCTGGACCCCACCGGGACCCCTGAATTCCCCCAGGACCCCCCCATGTGTTACCTGATCTCCCCGAACTGCTGCCCCTCAGCCTCCAGGTCCCACAGCTTCACTGTGCTGTCCCAGGAGCCTGAGCACACCTTGTTGTCTTGGGAAGCCAAACACCAGACCCAGCCCTACGAGGAAGCACCCAAACCCATGACCAGTCGCAAAACTGCTCCAGGACCCCCAGCGCCTCCGCAAGGCGGGGAACCGAGGTGGGAGGGGGAGATAACAGCTGCGCCCCCCACCTTGTGCGTCCCATTGCGCTCGGTGCCCAGCGCCTTTACCAGCACCTTGCTGGGGGCCTGGCCCAGCTGCCGCAGGTCCCACAGGTTGACATTGCGGTCGCGGGCACCTGAAACACAGAGGGTCCCTCCCTGCCAGGGAGGGGGTAGTTGGGGTGAGGCGAAGACACACACACACACACACACACCCCCACCCCCACCCCCACACACCCCCCGAACTGGGGGACCCCCCCCCAATGCCCGGCGCATCCCCACCTGCAGCAAGAGGACAGAATCGACGGAGGCAAAGTGTCCCTCGTCCAAGGAGAAGTGCTCCATGGCGACCCCGCCACCCCCCCAACGCTGCAGGTGCTCCTCCAGGTCCACGCAGGCAGCTGACCAGTCAAACCCCTCCTCTGAGGGGAAATGGGGGTGTTGGGGGGGGGGGGGGGCTAAATTGATGGGGGTTCCAGGGCACCAGGGGGTCCCCAAGCCACCCTCTTTGCATCATGCAGTGTCCCATAGCCACCTCAGGGGTGGCAAAGTGGGGAAAATAAGGCGTTGGGGAGGGGTCCAACCCACTGTGGGGAAATAGAGGGGTCAGAGGGTATCCCCAACTTCCCATGTTTACCCTCTGTAGTGCCCCGAGGATTGGCAGCGCAGGGAAATGGAGCATCAGGGACGCCCTCAACCCACCGTAGGGAAATGTTTTGTGGTCCCCAACCCGCCAAAGGGAACCAGAGCATCAGGGGGTCCCCCAGTCACCCCATCCCCGCCCCCAGACCCACCTTCCAGGACAGGGAAGGGTCCACGGGCACTGCGCTGCAGACGGAGCCGCCAGGCCACGGCGTCCCGGGCCACCTCCCGCAGCACCCGGCAGACGCGGGGTAGGACCCCCCGCACCTCCCGCGCCCCCAGGTACCCGCAGATCTCCAGCAGCAGCTCCAGCGGCAGCGCCAGCAGCCCCCCCGCGCCCTCCCCGCCCGGGGGCGGCCGCTTCAGCCCCGGAGGGGGGCGCGGGGGGGGCGCGGGGGGGCTGGGTGCCGGGGTCGGGGCGGCGGGGAGCGGCGGGGGGCGGCCGGCGGGGGTCCCCGGGCCCCGCAGTCGGGTGACATACTCCTGCGCCTGCCGGTCGGGGTCGTCGGGCGCGGGGACCCCCTCCATGGCTGAGGTTGGGGATGTCAGTACCTGCTACTGCCTACCCCCCACCAGTAACACCAGGACTCGCCCCAAACCGGGACACCCAAGAGCGGGATCCCCCCAGATCCCTGGGACCTCCCCGCCTCAATGACCCCTCCACCCCCGGTATCGGGCCAGACCCAAATCCCCCCAGAGCCCCCGGTTCCGGCAACGCCCGGGACCGGGACCCAGCCCAACGCCCAAGTCCCTCCAGCCCCGGTACCGAAACCGCCCGGCATCACCTCACCGCCCCCCCCCCCCCCCCCGCCCGCCCCCGCCGCTAGGTCTGGGTCTCCCCGAACCCCCGCCCCCCCGTACCGGGGCGCGGCCCGACCCGGCCCCGCCGCGTCCCGTCGCCACGGCCACGGTAGGATCCGCTTCCGGCGCGCTGGCACGGCTGCACCGCCCCCACGTGACCCGCGCCTCTTCCAATGAGTGCGACAGGCGCGGCCTGACATCATCCAGCGGCGCCGGAAGGGGCCCACGTGCGGCAGCCGGGCCACCGAGAAGAGCCGCGGCGGCCCCGCGAGGCGGCGGCAACACCCCCACCCCCGGCGGAAAGAAACGGCACCGAGACGGCGGAGGGTCAGCTGACTCTCTTTACCAAGCAGGAACAAGGGGGCGCAGTGCAACCGGGCCCGCCGCCCCCCGGTGTCCCCGTCCCCGTTCCCCCATCCCACCCCCCCACCCCCCCCCCGCCGTAGCCGGTCCCTGCGGGGCGTCGTCGTTCCCCACCTCCCCCCCTCCCCCCCCCCCCCGCCCTGTAAACGGTAAAAAACGGAACGAAACGGGGAAAAAGAAAACACAAGAAACGTGGCACCGACTCGCTCACGACAAAGCACAACGGTGGCGGCTCGGCCCCCCGCCCGCCCCACGGGGCCCCCCCGCGCCCCTCCAGCCCGGGGCCGCTCTATATGTTCCTATAGGTTTGTCTCCATAAATGTGTGCATGGGTAGGGGGTGGAAGGGCACCATGCGGGGCGGGGGGGAACAGGAACATCCTACAGCGAAAAGGGGGGGGGATCGACAACCCCCCCCAGCCACCCCATTTTTGGACCCTTTTGCCCCGATTTTTACTCCCCTCCCCCCCCCCAGGGTTTTGGGGTGCCCCTGCCGTGGGTCCATCCCTCCCTCGTGGCCGCCATGGACCCCCCCCACCCCCAGTCCCCCCTCCCCTTTCTCCCCCCAGGGGTGAAACCGATCTTGGGCCCCCCACCCCGGGGTGGCTGGGGATGGGGTGGGGGGGCATCGTGCCGTGGTCCCCCCACGCGGCTCCTCCCGCCCCCCTGAACCCCCCCGGGCGCAGGGTCGCCCGCTCACAGCCGCCGTCCCGACGGCCTTCCAGCGCCGACCTGTGGGATAGGGAAGAGGGGTCAGGCAGGGTCTGTGCATCCGGGGGGAGGTCCATCTGTCTGTCTGCCTCCCCCATTTTGGGGGTGCTGTCCCTCTCCCCGCACCTGGTTCCAGTGCCTCTGCCTGGCCTAGACCCCATAAAATGCTGCCAGCCGGTCCTTGAGCAAAGGTGGGAACTGCTCCGAAAACTGCTGCCAGTTCTCCTCACCCACCTGGTCCTTGAAGCCGTGGAGGATCTGGGAAGGGGGTTAACAATGAGGAGGGGGCCCCCCTGTGGCCTGAGGCATCCCCAATCACCCCCGTTTTTCCCCCGCTGACCTTATAGAACATGTCCCGCAGGTCATCCTTAGGGCTCACCCAGGACGCGACAGCGTCACAGAAGAATATGAAGTCCTGGGGAGGTGGAACACAGAGGGGGGTGATGGGGGGACAAAATGCGGGGGGAGGGCAGGCTGGGGAGAGGCCCAGAGACACCCCCGTTTTGGATAGAGCCAGGCTGCAGCCAAGCTCCCCCCAAAATCTACCCTTCCAGGGGGTGGTGGCTGCCCCTGAGCCACAGAGGGAGCGGGAACTCCCAACCCCGCAGCTCAAGGGCAGCAACCCCCCCGTCCCTGCAGCTTAAGGGCAGCCTCCAGCCCCGGCAGAACCACTGGGCGCCCCCCCAGTACCTGCACGACCCCTCCAGGGTTCACCCCGATCATCACACAAATGCCACGGAAAGCCGAGTCTTTCTCCTCGTTGTCCCGGATGTTACGGAGGGACGTGCACCTTGACGGGGGAAATTGGGGTTCAGTGCTCCTCCCCCCTCTCCTGGGGGGTGAGCGGACCCCCAGAACAGCCCCCTCCAAACTCACCAGGGCCGGATGAATTGCTGCAGCATGGGGGCCACCTCCTGTGGGCAGACGAAGCCCAGGCGCCCGATGGTGATGGCTGAAGGCAGAGAAAGGGGGTTTGGGGGGGGCATGGCAGCGAAGGCCCTCTCCCCAGCAAAGAACCCCCCCCAACCCAAATCCCCACCTGGAGGTCCCACTGAACCCCCCCCAGCCTCACCTGTGTTCTCCAGGAGGGTTTTGGGGGTGTTGGGGCGGTTGATGATCTCCACCAGGTTGTTCAGGACCATCTGGACGTAGGGCTGCATCTCTGCCCCTGCCAGGTGGGGACAGGGGGAGGTGGGTTTGTCAGGGCGAGGGGTTCAGTTGAGCTCCCGGGGGGCTGGGGGGCTCCAGGGGGCCCGAGGTGCTCACCCATCTGCATGCAGATCTCCCCGATGGCCCAGGTCGCATTGTTGCAGACAGAGATGAACTCGGGGTTGAGGTTGGTGCCCAGAATGGGCATGAACTCAGCTGGGGGGAAGCAAGGTCAGCAGTAGGGACCCGCCCCCCCAGCACATCCTTTTGGGGTCCACCCACTTCACCCACCCCCACAGCCCCGGCACCCACCGATGCAGGGTTTGACGTGCACAAAGCAGGCCTTGGTGAGGTCGCCCAGGAGGGCGAAGGAGCTCTGTCGCACTTCAGGCATGGTGTCCTGCAGGGAGCGGGCAGGGGGTGAGCGCTGGGGGGTCCCGGTGGCCCCTGGACCAGGCTGAGGGGGGGTCCTGGGGAACCCCTCACCTGCATGCACTGGAAGAGCAGTGTCATGATGTTGCTGCGAGCCACCAGCTGCTCCACGTGGCAGCCAAGACCCTCGGCCAAACCACTCAGCAGGTCCAGGGCTACAATCATGAAGTCTTTGTCGGGGGCCTCATACTGCTCCGGGTGCTGGTTATACATCTGTGGGGAAGGGGGGGGGCCGCGGTCACCCCACAGGGGGTCACACCCCACGGCACCTGGGGAAGGGGGGCCACTGCTCACCATGGCCTGAGCCAGCGTCTTCTGGACCAGGGTGACGCAGCGCTGGTACACGGGCTCGCAGTAGGGCAAGAAACCGCTCTGCAGGGCGGTGGCCACCGAGGACAGGCACTGCGGGCAGGGGGAGAGTGAGGGGAGGGGGCCGAGGGCATGGAGCCCCCCCTGCCACCACCCTCTGTGCCCCACGGCTCACCTCCAGCAGCGGGAAGAGGTCCTTGTCCTCGTCCTTCAGCTCGTTCCACTTCTGGATGAGCGGAGGCATCAGCTTCTGGATGTATTCCTGCACCCCGGGGGAGAGACACTGTCGGCGGGGGATGGGGACGAACATGGGGGGCACAGGGCTGCTCCCCCTCAGCCCAGGGACCATCAGACCAGAGAGATCCACACTGGGTGTTCGGGATTCGAATGTCTGTTGTCACTTGTCATCACCAGTCCTGGGCTGGGGCACAGGGACGGCACAGGGGTGCCGTGAGGACCCCCAGGAGCGGGACACCCCACATCGTACCGGCTGGTTGAGGTGGTGGCCCACAGAGTCGGCGAGGGTCCCGATGGCGTCATAGAGGATCAGCAGGTTTTTGTGCTGGTACTTGCCGAAGGCGAAGACCAGCGTGTCCAGGATGAAGCTGAGGTACGGCACCAGCTCCGTGCAGGCCTCCTCCTCCAGCGTGGCAAAGGCGCTGGATGGGGGAGAAAGGGTGTCAGCAGCCCCCCATGCCAGGGCTGAGCCCCCTGCGCACCCCCACTCTGGGTCAGACAGTACGAATACGCCATCATCACAGCGACTCAACTCATCAGGTTCCTCATCCTGCCCAGAGACGGGCTCAGATCCAGCAGATCCTGCCCCAAAACACTACGGGCAGCTCCAAATTGTCCCCCCAGCCCTTACCTGCAGGCCGCCTCCTGCACCCGCTTGTTGCTGTCAAGGATGCGTTTGAGCAGCTCAGTCATGAGGGGCTTGAGGTACATGTCGGGGGGCTGGCTGACCACCCAGTGGGCGTAGCGGCTCAGGGTCCAGCAGGCGATGGAGCGCACCAGCGCCTTCTTGTCCGACAGGCATTGGATGAGGTGAGGGATCAGCTCCGGCAGGTAGGGCACCATGCCCTGCATGCAGCCTGGGGGGCACAGGGAGGCTCAGAGACCCCCAGCTCTGGCACAGCGGCGGCTCGAGGATGGCCCTTTGCAGGCAGCCTGGCACCCACCTTCCGCAATGGCCCCCAGGACGAGGATGCCCGACTCCTTGATGACCCACTCGGGGTGGAAGAGGAGCTCCTTGAGCAGTGGGAGGAGGTGGGGCAGCAGCTCTTCCCGGAAGACGTTGGCCAGGACGTCCAGCGCGGCAGCCGAGCACTTCCCTGCCGGGCGTGTAAGAGGGGACAGGGTTAAACCCTCCAGAACAGGCACCTCAGGGTTTAATTAATGTCCAGAGCCCCCAGGGCTCACGACAGGAGCCCAAACCCAGGGCCGGGACCCCACAATGAGCCCGTACTCAGGTTCCAGTCTGACAGTGTGTCATCATCATCCTCATCCTCTGCATCGTCAGGGTCCTGTGGCCGCTCCTCCTCATGCTGCAGTGTCACCGTGCGGGACTTGTGGAAGCGGGGCTTGATGTCCTGCTCGCTGTCAGGAATGGCCTCATCCTCCTCCACATCCCCCTGAGGGGACAGGAGACATCATGTCACACCACGGGGACCCCCACGGCCCGTCCTGGGGCCCCCCAGCCCCCCGTGGATCAGACAGTACGAACACAACAGCCATCACTGGCATCAGCTCTGAATCTGTCATCATGTCCAGGAGGTCTTGGGGCAGCTCCTGCCTTGCCCCAGTCCCTCCAGTTTAACCAGTACCAGCCCCACAGAGCTGGGGGGCAGATGGGGAGCCAGGCACCCTCGCTTTCTCAGCCTGACCTCATACCTTGAGTAGGATGATGTCAATCTCCGAGTACTTCATGCCATTCACCAGGATAGGGATGAGCCTATGGGGGGCAAAGTGGGGAATTCAGGGGCTGGGGGTGGGTTGGGGGGACTGGGGGTGGGTTGGGGGGACTGGGGGACAAGAGGGGGCCATCCCAAGCACTCACTGCACCAGGTGGGAGGTCAGCACCTCCTTGCAGATGGGCTGCTCGGCCAGCGTCAGCCAGAACTCACAGGCCTCCAGTGCCACGTTCTCGTCGCTGTCCTGCGTCCGCTGCAGCATGTACTGCAGGGGGGGCAAGGGGAATATGTCAGCCCCCCCAACCCACCCACCCAGGGATCCCGTGGAAGCCCTCCTGCCCCCCTTGTCACACCTGGATGATGCTGTGCATGTGGGGGATGAGGCGGTCGATGCGGACCTCCAGCAGCATCACCAGTGCGCGGCACACATTCTTCCGTACCTCGGGGTCCTCATCCACCGCCAGAGCGAAGAGGTGCTGGGTGGGGGGACACACAGGAATCCACTCACCCCCAACTGCTCTCGGAGCTGTTCTGGGGGGGAGCAGTCTGGGGGGTTCCCCCCACCCAGCCTCTCACCTCAATGAAGGTGTCAATGTTCTCCATCAGCGCCTGAGCCCGGTCCATGATGAACTGGTTGACGCAGGCGATGGCATGGGACCTGGGGGGAGAGACAGACCATGGCGGGGGTCCGGCAGGCTCATTAGCTAACAGTGAGGAACTGGGAGTGGGGGTCAACCCAGCCACCTGCACCTCCTAGACCCCACGGCCTTAAATTAGCTCATGAGATGGAAACGTGCGCTGGGCTGGAATAACCTCCTGCCCCAGTCCAGACTTGGCATGACACAGAGAGTCCCCACGGGATGATCTGGGGACATGGGAACAGGCTGAGCTGCCCAGTCTAGGGGGGCTCAAATCCCCGCATCACCCTAATGGGGTCACGGATGGAGCCAGACCACCCGCTGGGGGGAAGGACAGGGACCAGGGGACCCCAAGACAAATCACAAACAGTGGCAGGGAGCACAGAAATAGCTAATTTCTCACCCCATCTCATTGAATAGCCACGTGACAGCTCTGGGCACGGCCCCCCAACATTCCCACCCCAGCTGGGACCCCCAATCCCTCTGCACCTGACCGTGGGGCTGCAGGTGTGTCCCCCCCAGCACACCCATACCTGATTTTGGGGCTGCAGTGCTTGAAGAACTGGAGGAATTTGGGGATCATGACGTTGAGGGGCCGGTTGAGCGCATCACTGTCCAGGAGCTCGGAGGAGTCTTCACAGATCTTCTGCAGGGCCCCAAATGCCCCCTGCGCGCCAGAGGGGTGTCAGCGCCAGCCGCAGCCCTCCCAGCCCCCCCGGCCGGCCCCGCGCACCTCGCACGTGTTGTAGTCCTCAGAGTTGAGCAGGTTGCAGAGCTGCGGCAGCAGCTCCGGCCACATCTGCAGCTCCCCCTTGGAGGCGATGGTGGTGATGAGGATGCCTGCAGGGGGGTTATTAGCGCGGGGGGGCCGGAGGTCCCCGCGGGGGCCCCTGCCCCATCTCACCGATGGTGGCCCGGATGAGGGAAGACGCATCCCCGATGTTGTTGAGACACTCCTGCTTGATGAACTCGGCCACGGGCTGGGGGAAGCTCTGGTAGTGCGCCTTGACGTTGTTCTTCAAGATCAGGCCGCTAAGCGACCGCGTGGGCTCATCTGGGGGGGGGCACGAGTTGTTAAAGGGGGCCACAACATGCATCCCCTCCACTTCTACCTCCCCAAGCCCAGAAGAGGTGGGCTCAGCTCCTGCATCCACCTCTGCTACCGCCCTGGGACCCAGGAGACCCCAAAGCTCGCTGACCACAAAGCGACCCACCTTCAGACTTGAGCCGCGTCAGCACAAAGATCAGGTAGTTGTTGAAGTCGGGGAATTGATTCAGCTGCTTCAGCTTCTGCCCCGGGTGGTTAAGGACAGTGACGGGGACAGGGATACTGCCCCATAACGAGGACAGCGATGCTGTACCAGATTAACATGACGGAAACCCTCCGTTCCCCAGGTCCAGCCCCGTCTCCCGTGGCTGCTGACCCCGTTAACAAAGGAAATCCCCAAATCCCCTTTCCCCAGCTCAAATGGGGACGGGTGGGTGTGTTGCTTCCCGCACCCCACACCCCCTGCCTCAGGATACATCCTGCACGATGCGCTGCGTGGCCGTGTTGGGGGACTGCGAGTCCTTCAGCAGCTGCAGGACCTGCTGCAGGCCCTGCTCGTCCGGCTGCCAGTCCATGGCGGCTGGGGGGCCCTGGGGGGCGCAGGGGTCAGCGGCTGGAGGGGGAGGGCGCAGATCCTGGGTCCCTGCGGTGGGGTGGGAAGCGGGACAGGGATCTACCGCAAGGAGTTGCGCGGAGACGCGGAGGGGACGCCCCTGGGATGAGCGCGGTTCCCGGGGCGGGGGCGAGGGACGGTGGGGCCCCCCCCACCGCGGCTGGGGGCGCAGCGGGGCGTGTCCACGCGGCAGCTGGCGGGGGGGGGGGGGAGGACAGACGGACGGATGGACGGACAGACAGACGGCGGCGGGGACACGCCGCGCACGTGGGGATGGGGATACCTCGTTAAAGGCGGCGATGAGGGGAACGCCGTGGGACCGGGGAAAGGAGGAGCAGATCTCCCCCCCCGCTGCATCTCCCGAGGCTATAAACGCACCCAGCCGCGCACCCCACCCCCCCGCACCCCCGTTTGCCCCCAGCCCACCTTCACCTCCCCCGCCCACCCCGGTTTGATCCTCTCGCCCCCGTAACGCCCCCACGGCTCCATCCCCCCCGCAGCCCCCCCCCAAATCGGCGCCCCCCGCCCCGCCCCCCCGCCGCTTCCCCCCCGCCCCCCCCCCCAACACCCAATTACCCCCCCAGCCCTTAATTCTCCCCTCAGCTCCCCTTTTCCCCGCCCCGGCCTTCCTCACCCCCGCCTCAGCGCCCCCTCAGCCCGCTCCCGGCTGGGCCTCCCCCGCCCGCCAGGCCCCGCGCCGCTCCTCCGCCGCCTCCGCCGGGCCGGTACCTGCCGGGGGAGGGAGTCCCGGGGCTCGGGGAGGGGGGAAGGACCGGGGACGGGAGGCTCGGTGCGGCCTGGCGGAGGCGCAGGCACCGGCGCTGCCCGAAGAGAGCGAGCGCGGCACGCGGGCGCTGACCCCCGCCGGCCACCGTCCGCCCCGCCGCGGGCACCACGTGAGCGCGCGGGAAGGACGGGGCCGCGTCACGTGGGCTGGAGGCGGGGCCACGAGGAGAAAGGGCGGTGTAGCTAAACGCATGCGCAGAGTACACCCCGTCTTCCCCCCACGCCGGACTACATTTCCCAGCGCACCCCGCGGGGCAGGCCGTACCACTGCGGGGAGGACACCCCCCCCCGTCCAGCGCCGGGTGGGCGGCGCCGGCCGGGACCTGCCGGGGCCGGGAGCGCTGGGGGTACTGGGAGCGCTGGGAGGTGGGGCCGGGGCGTTCTGGGGAGACTGGGAGCACTGAGAACGGGGTGTGCTGGGGGGACTGGGAGCACCGGGAGGTGGGGACCCCAAGGTATGCTGGGGGGACTGGGAGCATCGGGATGGGGGACCAGGGTGCGCTGCGGGGACTTGGGAGCATCGGGATGGGGACCAGGGTGCGCTGCGGGGACTTGGGAGCATCGGGATGGGGGACCAGGGTGCACTGGGGGGACTGGGAGCATCGGGATGGGGGACCAGGGTGCGCTGGGGGTACTGGGAGCATCGGGATGGGGGACCAGGGTGCGCTGCGGGGACTTGGGAGCATCGGGATGGGGACCAGGGTGCGCTGCGGGGACTTGGGAGCATCGGGATGGGGGACCAGGGTGCACTGGGGGGACTGGGAGCATCGGGATGGGGGACCAGGGTGCGCTGGGGGGACTGGGAGCATCGGGATGGGGGACCAGGGTGCGCTGCGGGGACTTGGGAGCATCGGGATGGGGGACCAGGGTGCACTGCGGGGACTTGGGAGCATCGGGATGGGGGACCAGGGTGCACTGGGGGGACTGGGAGCATCGGGATGGGGGACCAGGGTGCGCTGCGGGGACTTGGGAGCATCGGGATGGGGGACTAGGGTGCACTGGGGGGACTGGGAGCATCGGGATGGGGGAACCAGGGTGCGCTGGGAGCATCGGGATGGGGGAACCAGGGTG
This sequence comes from Phalacrocorax carbo, assembly GCF_963921805.1. Classification (NCBI taxonomy): domain Eukaryota; kingdom Metazoa; phylum Chordata; class Aves; order Suliformes; family Phalacrocoracidae; genus Phalacrocorax; species Phalacrocorax carbo. Next base: position 175,231 of record NC_087542.1, on the reverse strand, counting down.
CGCTGGGGGGACTGGGAGCATCGGGATGGGGGACTAGGGTGCGCTGGGGGGACTGGGAGCATCGGGATGGGGGACCAGGGTGCGCTGGGGGGACTGGGAGCATCGGGATGGGGGAACAGGACATGTTGGGGAAATGGAAGGGAATCAGGGTGCGCTGGAAATGTGAACTAGGAACAGTGGGTGGAAGAACTGGGGTGATCACAGTGCATGGGTGGAACTGGGAGCACAAACCTGTGTGGGCTCGCCCCAGAAGGGCCCATCCCTGCCTCCACCCCAGCCTCCTGGGGGTTGCAGGCTGCAGGCCCCCCCACCCCAGAGGCACAGCCACCTCCCACCCCAGCTTTACTGGGGGGGGAAATGCCAAAAATGGTGGAAGTTTGGCGCTGATTGGAGCAATAAATAAAGGGTTAAAGGGTGGAAGACTCAGAGACAGTCAGTGTCGTGGCCGGGGGAACTACACACCCCAGGGAGTGACAGCATGGGGCTCGTTATGTCACCCCATCACACCAGTGACGCCGGGGGTCTCAGCCTCTCACTCCCAAACACCTGGAGACCCCCAAACCCATGAAACCAGGGTAACAGCAGGGGTGGGGGGCAGCCCCCTCCCCAAAAACACTGACAAGTTGCTCAGCAGCTCCGAAATCTCCGAGGTCTTTAATGCTGCGACAGCGGCCCCTCTGCTCCTGCCTTTCCCCTCCCCGTTTCTCCACTTTTTACCCCAAAACCACCACCCCCCGGGGGCCTGGCCGGAGGAGGAGCGGCGGTGGGTCCTGGCAGGCGGCGGAAGCGGCAGCAGTTTGCCGGCCAGTGTCAAGTCCTGGTTGCCGGCGGGACGGGAGCAGCGGCCCCGGGCACGCAATCGGTATTTATACATATAAAAGGGGCAGGGCCGGCACCTCCCCCGCCCTTAAATAAGTATATACAGGGGCGAGTCCGGACGCGGGCATTATTTCACCAGGGGCCGGGTTTTGTCGTCATCGCTGCACTGGTGCGCCTTGTACTTTTTCACCTCCGCCATGTACTTGGCCCAGGCGTCGCCTTTACTCGTCAACACCTGTAAGAAAATGAGGGGAAAAGAGATGAGTGAGCACACCGTCCTCCCCGGCAGCACTGTGTCCCCACCCGGGAGGGGTCAGGGGTCCAGGAACACCCACCTCCTCGTCCGTTTTTTGCTTCTTGGCCACCACTCCCGTCTTCAGGGCCAGCTTGTTCCCCCCTCGCCGCCTGCCCACCTGGGGGAAGGGACAGAACTGCCACCGTTACGCATGCCGCGGGGACAGCGCCGTCCCCTGCACAACGGAACAGGAGGGACGTCTGTCAGACCCCCAGCCAGTGGCCGTCCATCCATCTGTCCGTGGCAGTCAGCACTGCGGGGTCCCCGCTCCTGCCTGGGGTGAGGGGGCCGGTGGCCACTGGTGTCCCCGAGGTGGGGGTGACATCCCCCAGGGGACAGTGGTGCCAGAACAGCTGCTGCTGCCCCCGTTCCACAGGAACGGAGAATTTTGGTGCTGTTTGATACAGTTTAACAAGAGGCAAAAAAACCCCCAAAACAAAAAACCAAGCAGTATGGCAAGGAGCAGGCAGGGAACCCCGAACAGCCCGGAGGTGCCCCCTGGAACGTCCGCATAGCAGCAGCGCAGCCCCCCTGCAACATGCCCCCCACTTGACGATCACAGGTGCCCGAACAGCTCCAGGACCCCCGTGCCAACAGCCCCGCCGAGAGCCCCAGGTGCGGAAACCGCGTCCCGGGACGCAACGCCGGCAAAACCGGGGCCTGCACTCGCGTCTGGGGAACCGGCTCGCACGGGAAAGATCTCCCGCCGCGGGCAGCCGCTGCCAGGAGGAACGCCCGCCGCCACCACCCCCGGCGCCAGCCCGAGAGCACCGTTACCCCCGCGAACCCTCCGCCGAGCGGGTAGGCTAGGCAGCGGCGGGGCCGGCGGGAGCGGGAGGAGGCCGCGGGCCCCGCGTCCTTACGAAGCTGAGGGCGCCGCCGCTCCTCTTCGAGCCGTCAGACCGGTGCGGGCCGGGCCCGGCGCCGCCGGGAGACTCCGCGGCCGCCGCAGCCGCCGCCGCCTCGCGCTCCCGCTGCTGCTCCGCCTCCATCTTCCGCTTGAAGAGCTCCAGGAAGCTCCCGTCGTTGGCGAAGACGTTCACGCCGCCGCCGGGCCCGGGCGGCGGCGACGGGGCCTCCCCCTCCTCGCCGTGCGCCTCCATCTTGTCCGCCGCGAACGCCGCGCCGCGGGGGACGCCGGGAAGCGCGCGGCGCGAGCAGATGACGTCTGCGCGACGGCCCGTCAGGGCGGCGTTGCCGGGCAACGTCTGGGGCGCTCACTGCCCTGCCCCGCCCCCCGCTGGATCGCCAGACGCAAAGACCAATCGACGGCGGGGGGCGGGACAAGGCGGCTGGGCGATGGCGAATGAGGGCGCGGGCGGGCCGCCGGCGCGGCGGCGCGGGGGAAGATGGCGGCGGCGGCGGCGGCGGGCGGGTGGGGGCCGGAGGCGGAGGAGTTCGAGGACGCGCCCGACGTGGAGCCGCTGGAGCCGACGCTGGCGAACATCATCGAGCAGCGGAGCCTCAAGTGGATCTTCGTGGGCGGGAAAGGCGGTGTGGGCAAGACCACCTGCAGGTGCGGCGGGCTCGGGCCGGCCCGGGGGGATCGGGCCCCCTGGGGAGATCGGGTCCCCGGTAGGGATCGGGCCCCCGGGGGAGACACTGGGCCAGACCGCCCTGAGGTGGGGGGACTGGACCGTACCACCAGCGGGGGAACCGGACCAGACCACCTAGTGGGGGGGGACACCCAACCGGACCACCCCGGGGGGGAATTGGGCTAGAGACCCTCAGCGTGAAGGGTGGGGGCTGGATCCCCTCGGGGAGAAGGCAGCACCAGCCCTGCCGTGGGGCCGCCCCCACACGAGGGACCGTGGCGGGCAGCTCGCCCCGCAAGGAGGCCACCAGGACTCCCGCCGGCAGCAGCTCCCCCGCCGTCACTGCTGTCCCCCCAGCTGCAGCCTGGCCGTGCAGCTCTCGAAGGTGCGGGAGAGCGTCCTCATCATCTCCACCGACCCCGCGCACAACATCTCCGATGCTTTTGACCAGAAGTTCTCCAAGGTCCCTACCAAAGTCAAGGGCTATGACAACCTCTTTGCCATGGTGAGTCTGGGACGGACTGGGGCGCGCAGCCCCCGCCATGGCCCCTCTCACCCTCCAAACCCCGGCAGGAGATCGACCCCAGCCTGGGGGTGGCGGAACTGCCCGATGAGTTCTTTGAGGAGGACAACATGCTGAGCATGGGCAAGAAGATGATGCAGGAGGCCATGAGCGCCTTCCCCGGCATTGATGAGGCCATGAGCTATGCTGAGGTGATGAGGTGAGCGGGGCCATAGGGGCCGGGGGGTCTGTTGGGGGCTGAGCCATAGGGTTGTGGCTCTGCTGACCCCCCGTCACTGCCCTTGCAGGCTGGTAAAGGGCATGAATTTCTCGGTGGTGGTCTTCGACACGGCGCCCACCGGCCACACACTGCGGCTGCTCAATTTTCCCACCATCGTGGAGCGGGGCCTGGGCCGCCTCATGCAGATCAAGAACCAGATCAGCCCTTTCATCTCCCAGGTGAGGAACAGGGGCTGCGGGGATGGGACCCTCGCAGGGGGGACAGTGCGTATGGCTTTGGGGGTGTGGATCTCACCGCCGCCTCCCCCAGATGTGCAACATGTTGGGGCTGGGCGACATGAATGCCGACCAGCTGGCCTCCAAGCTGGAGGAGACGCTGCCCGTCATCCGCTCCGTCAGCGAGCAGTTCAAGGACCCGGTAAGGCCACCAGCAGGGTGGGGGATTCCTCTGAGGGGCATGGGGATGCAGGGAGAGGGACAGAGATGCCAAGGAGGGGAGTGGGAACACTGGGAGGGAGACAGGGACGTGGCCGAGCCGGTCCGTGTGCATTCCTGTGGGGAATCCTCTGCCGCGGGGCTGGGAAGGGACACCTCTGCGGCCTCTGTGCGGGACAGCTGGGTCCACAGAAGGGATGAGCGCAGTGTCACACTGAGCGTGGTGTCACCTTCACGCTGAGTGTGGAGTTGCCACATCACGCTGAGTGCAGTGTGGGGGCTGGGGGCGGCAGGAGCAGACGACGTTCATCTGCGTGTGCATCGCCGAGTTTCTCTCGCTCTATGAGACTGAGCGGCTGATCCAGGAGCTGGCAAAATGTCGCATCGACACCCACAACATCGTGGTGAACCAGCTTGTCTTCCCCGACCCCCAGCGGCCCTGCAAGATGTGCGAGGCCCGGCACAAGATCCAGGCCAAGTACCTTGACCAGGTACTGCCCGGATGCAAGGGTTGTTGGCACGGTGCTGGCATCTGGGGGGGGCTGAATTTGGGGAGCCTGGGAGGGTGTCAGGGGAAACATTAGCACTGGGGGAGCCCGGACACTTGGGACTCTGCCTGGCTCTGGGAGCGCAGGGTGTCTTGGTGGGTTGAATTTGGGGATTCCGGCTGCCTGGGACACTTCCTGAGGCCGTGAGGGGGTGCCATGGGGGTTGGGGGGCCCAGATGCCTGGGTCCCTGCCCCCCACCCTGTTCTCCCTGCAGATGGAGGACCTGTATGAGGATTTCCACATCGTGAAGCTGCCGCTGCTGCCCCATGAGGTGCGGGGGGCCGACAAAGTGAACACCTTCTCCTCCCTCCTGCTGGACCCCTACCAGCCCCCCAGCCCCAAATAGCCACCCCACATGCCCCCCCGGGGCGGGGGCAGACAATATTTATTCCCCCCCCTCTGGGAGGGTCAGGACGGTTCTGCCCACCCACCCCCCAACGCAGCCCCCACCTCCAGGCTGTCGCCAACCAGCACCATGGCCCCCCCCCCAGGGCTGCTCTTTTCTTCCTTACTCCCCGTCCCCCCCCCAGGCTGGGGGAACAGAGACGGGGCCCCCCGCAGGGGACCTTGTGTAAATAATAAATTTGGAAAGTGGAGAGGCGGCTCTTGGGTGTTTTGGGGGGCCCAGATGCCTGGGTTCGCTGCGCGGCATGTGGCGGGTGGGGGGGAAAGGGGGCCTGGACACCTGGGTCCCCTGGGGGGCCGTAGGGCTCGGCCTGGCACCAGGGGGGTGACGTCAGCGCCGGCTGGCACGGGGCCCAGCAGGATGCGGGGACCCTCATTAGCGCTCAGGGCAGATTAACGGGGCACGGGGAGGGGGGCGCCCAGACGCCGAGGTCTGGGGGGGTCCTGGGGAGGGCGGGGTGATGAGGCTGCAGGAGCTGGGCTCTGGCATTTTGGGGGGGCCGTTTGGCAGTGGCCCCCCCCCGACTCTGCACGGGCCCAGCCCCGTGTCCCGCATCCTGCTGCGATCTGTCCCCGCGACCCCACTGCTGGCACGAGGCCGTGGGGCCGGAGCCAGGCCAGCCCAGGGGGACCCAGGCGTCCGGGCCACCAACACCCCCCAAAACCCCACAGCCCTAACCTTGCCTCAACTTCCCCCCAGGGGAGGGCAGTGGGCTCAGGACCTGCCAGACTGGAGCAGCCACTCCCCTGGGGGCTATGGGGGAAGGACCCAGGCGTCTGGCCTCCAACTCCCCCAGGGGACCCAGGCATGTGTGTGTTCCCCCCCCCCAACCCTGGGGCAGGGCCAGTCCTAGGATGGTATTTAAGGCCCCGGGATGGGGACGGTGGCTCCAGACTGGCAGTGGCTGGCCCACACTCAGGTCTCCCACAGGTGAGAGGGGGGGATTATGGGGGGGTCTTGGGAGGGTCTCTGCCCAGCCTGGGGGGTTGTTGGTGCTCTGTGACTTGTCCCCAGGGTGGGGGTATCCCCAGGGCGCAGTGTCCCCCAGGGTACCCAGGCCATGTTGGGTGTCCCCAGGGTATCAGTTCTGTGACCTTGAGGTTTTGGTGTCTCCGGAGTCCTGTTTTGCTGTCCTCAGGGGTTCCCCAGGCTGTGCTGGGTGTCCCCAGAATTTAGGTGTCACTAGGGTCCCATTTTGCTGTCCCCAGGGAGGTCCCCAGAATCTGGGTGTCCCCAGTGTCCTGTTTTTCTGCCTCAGGAGTCCCCAGCCTGTGCCAGGTGTCCCCAGGGTATGGGTCCCCCCCCGGGTATTGGTCCAGTGACCCACCCCCAGGTGTCATCTCCCCCCTCCCAGGGGTTGGGTGTCCCCAGGGTCCTGTTTCACTGTCCCCAGGGTTTTGCTGTTCCCAGGGCGCTGCCTGGGTGTCCCCGCGGCCACGATGACAGTGACATACACCTCACGGGTGGCCACCGCTCGCTTCGGGGGCTTCTCGCAGCTCCTCCTGCTCTGGCGCGGGAGCATCTACAAGCTGCTCTACCGGGAGCTGCTCCTCTTCCTCGCCGCCTACCTGGGGCTCAGCCTGGCCTACCGGTGCGGTGGGGGGAAACGACACAAATCAGGGGGCACAGGGACATGGTGGGGGGACCACAGTGTGCATGGGGACATGTGGGGGCGCAGGGGGTGCGTAGGAATGGGGATATACAGAGACACAGGGTGCATGGGGACACATGGGGGGGGACACACAGGGTGCAGGGGGTTCACGGGAATGGGGACACACAGGGTGCATGGAGACACGGTACCTTGTACGGAGGCCCGGGGGGGACACACAGACAGAGGGAGGGGCTGGGAGCGCGACCCCCCCCTCACCTCGTGTCCCCCCCAGGTTCCTGCTGTCAGAGGCGCAGAAGCGGCTCTTTGAGAAGCTCGTGCTCTACTGCGACAAGTCAGCCAACCTGATCCCCATTTCCTTCGTCCTCGGTGAGAGCCCTGGCCCCCGGGACCCCCAGACGCCCCTCCTCCCCCAGGACCCCCCAGAGCCTCCCCAGACCCACCAAACTCATCCCCATGTCCTCCGTCCTCAGTGAGAACCCCCAGTCTCCCTCCCAGCGTCCCCAGCTCCACCCTGTGCTTTCTCCCACCGTCCCCAGCGCCTCCTTCCAGTGCTCCCAGTCCCCAGTACCATGCCCCCTTCCAGGGTTCCCAGTGTCACCAGCTTCCCCCAGCATCTCTTCCCAGTGCTCCCACCATCCCCAGCGCCTCCTTCCAGTGCTCCCAGTCCCCAGTACCATGCCCCCTTCCAGGGTTCCCAGTGTCACCAGCTTCCCCCAGCATCTCTTCCCAGTGCTCCCACCATCCCCAGCGCCTCCTTCCAGTGCTCCCAGTCCCCAGTACCATGCCCCCTTCCAGGGTTCCCAGTGTCACCAGCTTCCCTCAGCATCTCTTCCCAGTGCTCCCACCATCCCCAGCACCTCCTTCCAGTGCTCCCAGTCCCCAGTGCCATGCCCTCTTCCAGGGTTCCCAGTGTCACCAGCTTCCCCCAGCATCTCTTCCCAGTGCTCCCACCATCCCCAGTACCTCCTTCCAGTGCTCCCAGTCCCCAGTACCATGCCCCCTTCCAGGGTTCCCAGTGTCACCAGCTTCCCCCAGCATCTCTTCCCAGTGCTCCCACCATCCCCAGTACCTCCTTCCAGTGCTCCCAGTCCCCAGTACCATGCCCCCTTCCAGGGTTCCCAGTGTCACCAGCTTCCCCCAGCATCTCTTCCCAGTGCTCCCACCATCCCCAGCACCTCCTTCCAGTGCTCCCAGTCCCCAGTGCCATGCCCTCTTCCAGGGTTCCCAGTGTCACCAGCTTCCCCCAGCATCTCTTCCCAGTGCTCCCACCGTCCCCAGTACCCCAGCTCCCCGCCCCCACGTCATCCCAGTCCCACAGGTTTCTACGTGGCGCTGGTGCTGGAGCGCTGGTGGGGGCAGTTCCGCAGCGTCCCGGCGCCGGACGGGCTGATGGTGGCCGTGGCGGGCAACGTCCACGGGGCCGACGCGCGGGGCCGCATCCTGCGCCGCACCCTGATGCGCTACGGCAGCCTGGCCGCGCTGCTGGTGCTGCGCGCCGTCAGCACCGCCGTCTACAAACGCTTCCCCACCACCGACCACCTCGTCGAGGCTGGTGCGTCCCCGCCACCCTGCCGTGACCTCATCGGAGGGGGTGATGTCAGCACAGGGGCAGCAACGGGATGGTGGGACCAGCGGGAGGGTGGCGAGGAGCCCCTGGGGATGGCATCAGTGATGTCACCACGCGGCATGACGCTGGGGTCGGGAACGGCGTCATGGTAGCGGTGATGTCATCGCTGGGGCAGAGATGCCATCGTGGGGACGTCACAGGACTTGGCCTCAGGTTCCCCTAATCTCTGTGCTGTGACATCAACAGGGCACCCTGAGGTCACTGGGTGTCAGCGCTGCTGGGCAGTGGGTGATGTCACGGGCGGGGGCTGGTGGGTGATGTCACAGCGGGTTGATGGTGATGCTGGCCCGCAGGGTTCCTGACACGGGAGGAGCGGCAGCGGCTGGAGGGGCTGCGCTCACCCTACAACAAGTTCTGGGTGCCCTGCGCCTGGTTCGGGGCGCTGGCGGGGCAGGCGCGGCGGGAGGGGCGCGTGCGTGACGACTGCGCCCTCAAACTCCTCATGGAGGTACCCCCAAACCCCCTCACTGCCCCCGGACCCTCCCCCTGAGCCCCCCTAACCCTCCTGTGCCTACACCCCAGGAGCTGAACCGCTTTCGGGGGCACTGCAGCCTCCTCTTCCACTACGACTGGATCAGCGTCCCACTGGTGTACACCCAGGTGGGCACTGGGAACACTGGGAAGCGGAGGGGTGGCAGGAACAGGAACTCTGAGGGGGGCAGGGGGGGCCGGATAGGGAGGGACATGAGGGAACATGAGGGGACGCAGGGACAGGGGGACACAGAGAGGGATGGAGGGACACGAGGGGACATGGAGATGCGGCAGGATGGGGCCAAGGATGGGGGTGGGGGCGGGGCGGGGGGAGATGAAGGGACATGGTGGGGGGGCCCGGAGGGACACAGGGGAACACAGATGAGGATGGAAGGACATTCAGGTGCACTGACAGGGATGGAGGGACACGGGGGGGACGACGCGTGGGTGGTGGGTGACCATTCCCCCACTGCAGGTGGTGACCATCGCCGTCTACACCTTCTTTGTTACCTGCCTGATCGGGCGGCAGTTCCTGGACCCAGCCCAGGGCTACGCGGGGCACGAGCTGGACCTGGGGGTCCCCGTCTTCACCCTCCTTCAGTTCTTCTTCTACGTGGGGTGGCTCAAGGTGGGTGGGGAGGACGGGGGCGGGGGCACGACGGGGACACACAGCAGCCCTGGGGACACGGTGGCCTCGCCGCAGGTGGCTGAGCAGCTCATCAACCCCTTCGGGGAGGATGACGACGACTTCGAGACCAACACACTCATCGACCGCAACTTCCAGGTACCCCCACCCCGCTCCCAGGGGGCCCCTGGGGGGTGGCGGGGGGACCCAGGCGTTGGGGAGGAGACCCAGGCCTCTGGCCCACAGGTGTCAATGCTGGCGGTGGACGAGCTGTACGGGGAGGTGCCGACGCTGGAGCGGGACCGGTACTGGGACGCCGCCAGCCCCCAGGCACCCTACACGGCCGCGGCTGCCCCGCTGCGCCAGCCCGCCTTCCGCGGCTCCGCATTCGATGTGGCGTGAGTGGAGACGGGACCCCCAGCCCGGGACACCCGAACTGCTGGGACACCTCCCCCCCCCTCAGATCCTACAGCCCCCCCAACCCCACCAGGAGGGTCCCATGGGAGCCAAAACAATGTCCTAGGGTTCCCCCAAATCCCAGACCGCCCTAGGGGGTCCCACCAAACCCAGAAACCCCCAAACTGCCCCCCAGCTGCCCTCCAGCCACTCAAGACCACCCCAGCACCCCCCAAACTGCCCAGAGATCCCACCCAAGGCAAAACCTGCCCAGGGACCCCATGGCTTAGTCTAGGGCAGCCCCTGAAGCCAGCCCTGGGCTCTGGGAAGAAGGCTGGGGGTGTCCCTAACATGGGGGGGGGGGGTGGGGGGGTGGGGTGGGTGTTGGCGGTGACCCCAGGTGCCTGGGAGGGGGATTAGGGTGACACCCCAATGTCTGGGGGGGGATTGGGGTGACCCTGGTGTCTTGCAGGCTGGCCAAGGAGGAGATGCAATTCCAGCCACTAGAGGACATTGGGGAGACACTTGGGGACACCCTCGAGCCCCCCCCACGGCCCCCCCCCGGCACCTTCACCCGACGCTTCTCCCTACTGCACCGTAAGAACAGTGCTGGCTCTGAGAGGGGGCTCAGCCCTGAGCCCCCCCCAGGGGCCCCTCCAACACCTGCCACCCCGGGGGATGGGGACAGCCTGGGGGGGGACACAGCCATCCTCCTGGGGGATGCCCCGAGGGGGGGCAGCAGCCCCCACGATCACTGGCTCCTGCACCCCAGCATCGATGACATGGTTTAAAGGGGGCAACCCCAGAACACACCTCCCCACTGTGGCTCAGCCCTGTACAAGCCCCATGAGAATCCCCACCGGGAATAAACCCCCACCCCTGAGACCTGTGGCTTTATTGAAAGGATTTGGGGCAGCAGGGGAGGGGACAGGACCCCCCACCCTGCAGAAAAGGGGTACAAAAATAGAAGTGCTAAAAGCCCCTGTGAAGAGGGGTACAGCATTCGCCCCCTCCCTCCAAGAGAGCAGAGGGGCAACACGGTAGTGTCTAAAATGGGACCAGCCCAAAGAAGGGGGGGCCCCCCCAGGTCAGTGGCTGGGGAGGCACCCCCAGGCCCCTGCTCAGCGGTTGGGGGGCCGGCCGTGGGGGGGCCGGGTGCGGCGGGCGACTGTGGCCAAGCGCTGCTGCGCCAGGAAGGACTGAGCCCCCCCAGGGGGCCCCCGCAGCCCGCCCCCCTCGCTCGCCTGCTGCTGGATCGCCAGGCCCTGGGGGGGGGGGAGGGGGCATGGGTTGAGTGTTGGACCCCCCCAAACCCACAGTGTCTGGGGGGGGCACATAGGGACCCCCTGCGCCACGTCCCTGATGCCCCCAGCTGGACGCATCTACCCTACCAAATCCCCCCCCACCTTTTACAGCCCCCCCCTCCCCCAGATGCCCTCCATGGGCTACCAGCCTCCCCAAGAGGTACCCATGACCCCCGCAAGATCATCTGTGCCCCCACCACGAAAGACTTTGCCCGGGGGGGTATCCGTGCCCCCCCCAGAGCAGTCGTCCCCCCCAGAACCCCCAACGTCTCACCATGTTGTACCAGGCGGTGACGAGCAGCCGCTCCTCCCGCTCCCGCTGCGCCCGGCTCCGCTCGTAGTCGTTCTGGGGGGGGCCGGGGGAGGGGGGTTCAGCCAGAGCTGGGGACCCCTGGGATCACCCCCAGCCCCTCCCCGCCCCAGCCCTCCCTCACCTCCAGGTGCTTGATCAGGGCGTCCTTCTCCTGCAGCTGGTTCCGGAGGGCACGGAGGGCGGGAGCCACGCCAGGGCCTGGGGGCTTCGGCTCCAGCGCCTGCATCACCTAGGGGGTGACAGCGTGGGACCCCCGAACTCAAACACAGAGCAGCCCCCCCAGGGTTCTGTGTGTTCCCCCCCTCCCCCCGAAGACCCTCTGCACCGCCAAACAGTTCTCCCCAGCCAAGAAAAGCCCTGAGGGCCCCCCCCCGGAGATCCCCCCAAAGGGGTCCCAGCTCCCCCCATGCACCCAAAAATGCCCTGAGGAGGGTCCCTGACGCACCCCCCCCCCCCCCCCGCCCCCCAAACCCTGGGCATCACTAGGGGTCCCAGAGCCCCCCATAGACCTAAGAGACCCTTGCAGGGGGGTCTCAGAGCCCCCCCCGGTATAGGTAGGATATTCTTGGTAGGTCCCAGAACTGCCCCGAGGGTCCCCAAGGCCTCTCAACCCCAGACCACTGGGGTCGCTGAGCCCCCCCAGTGCCCCCAGTTCAGGCCAGGGTGGGTCCCCAGCCCCACACCATGTGGGCCCCCCCGGCATGCCGGCGGTAGCGCTGCTCCAGGATGCGCAGGGCCTCCTCCCTCTGGCGCAGGCTGCGCTGCAGCTCCTCCACGTGCCGTGACCCTGGGGGGGCACAAAATGGGGATCGGGGGTGGACACAAAATGGGGCTCGGGGCGGGAAGACCCCCCAACCGGCCCCTTTCCTGAGTGGCCCCACACCTACTCCCTCCCCCTGGACCTAAAGCCTTCCTGGGGGAAACTGAGGCACAGCTCAGCCCCTGTCCCCTCCCCGCGCACACCCCAACACTGTGACCCCCCCAGGACCCGCCATACCGCTGCTGTCCATGCGTGGCTCCAGCTCCTCCTCCACTTGCAGCGAAGCCCCTGCCTCGGGCAGCTCTTCCCTGGGGGTCGTGGGGGGGGGCACAGGTTGGGGACGTGGGGACAGGGTGCCCCATCCCCCCACCCTGCCTGGGTGCCCAGGCTGGATCCCTCCCTTCCCCCTGCACTCACAGCTCTTCCAGGGTCTCCAGCAGCAACAACTGGGGGGGGAAACAAGGCATGAGGGGGGGCCGTGGCACCCCCAAAAGCCTGGGGGTCCTGAGGAACCCCTGCCCCCCCCAAACCCCAGCATCCTCCTTTGAAACCTGAGAGGATGCAGGCCCTGCGCCCCCAAAGTCCAAACCTCACTTGCCCCCAAATGTGGGAACCCCCCCAAAATACCACCTCTTCCCCAGAACATCAGGACCCTCCCAAGAAAATGGGGACCCCCCCCCAGCAAATAACAATATTTCCCCACCCACTAAGCCCCCTAAACCCTCAGGAGAGCCCCCACCCGCTCACCTCCTCAGGGGGGTCCCCCTGATCTTCCAGTGCCATCCGCAGCTCTGACGCCCCTGTGGCCCCCAGCCTGCGGGTGGGGGGGGTGTTAGGGATGCGGGGGGAGGGGACACGTTTAGGACACCGTGTCACACCCTCCCCGGCCCCCACCTCTGCTGGTCAGCATCACGCAGCCGCCGCTGGAGCCGGTCCCGCTGGAGCCGCAGCGTCGCCTCCTGCGCCTGCAGCCGTCGGTTCTCCTGCTGCAGCCGCGCCACCGTCTCCCTGGGGGCCAGTGGCAGGGTCAGGGGGTCTGGGGCGGGGGCGGGGGCCCCCCAGGGTCGGGGACCCACCCCTCTGCCTCTGCACCCACCTCAGCTCCGCAGGGAGGATTTCAGCCGCCAGGTTTCCTGCGGGGGCCATGCCCTCTTCCAGCACCGCATCTGGGGAAGGGGATGGCTGATGTGGGGACAGGAAATGACACCCCCAAACTGCACCCCCGGGACAGCACTGTGTGCTCCCCCAAACCCTGGTTCCTCCCAGGGTTAACCGCCAAGGCCAAAACCCTTGCCCCAAGGGAGGGATTCTCTGGTGTCTCGTATGAAGGTTGAGCTCAGCAGGGTCCCTCCCCCCGACATGGAGTCTGTCACCTTCCCCCTGCCCAGGGCCCGTGTCTCCCCCCACGGGGTCCCCCACCCACCTGCCTGACGCAGGCAGCTCTGCTGCACCTGAGTGCAGCGCAGCTCCTCATTGGCCTCACGTAGGGCGTCCCGCTCCTCCAGCAGCCGCTGCAGGGGCCAGGGGAGGTCAGTAGGGGGGACCCAGGCGCCCGGGGTGGGGGTGGGGGGGGGACACGAACGACAGACACTCGCCTCCTTCTCCTTGTTCAGCGCCTCAAACTTCTCCTGCAGGTTCCTGAACTCCACCTGCCATTTCTCTGCCCGCAGCTCTGCCGCCGCCTGCTGCCCGCTCAGCTCCTCCACCTGGGTGGGGCCACAGCTGACCACACCCCCTCGGGCCACAGCCCCGCCCCCCACACCTTCACACCTCTGCAGCTGCCACAGGTGGCCACACCCCCTCGGTGACCACACCCACCTCCACGCAGGCCATGCCTCTGCTGCCCCACCCAGTTCCCTGTGGGAGGAGCCTGTAGGCCTAGCCCTGCCCCCACGCCAAAGCCACACCCCCCAGCCATATGGCATTGGGCCTGGACAACATTGTCCCGCCCCTTGGCCACAGCCCCGCCCCCAAACCCCGCCCACCAGCCTATAGCTCCGCCCACCTGCCTGCGGGCGGCCTCCAGCTGTGCGCAGCCGGCCTGTGCCCGGCCCAGCTGTTGCTGCAGCGCGGCCGCCCGCCGCAGCTGGGTGGCATGGCGCTCCTCCAGTGCCCGCACCCAGCGCCGCAGGTCACCCGCCGCCGCCGCGCGGCCCCGGTACGCCGCCACCGCCGCCTCCAGCCGCCCCGCGCGCGCCGACGACGCCCTGCCGGGATCGGGGGGGACCGCTGGTGTTCCCTGCGCCGGGGGTGCCCCGAGCGCCAGGGTATACCCCATGCCCTGGGGCACCCCAACTGCCCAAGGACACCCTGAGGGGACCCAGGTGTCTGGGCACACCCCCCCCCCCCCAACGGGACCCCGGCCCACCTCAGCACGTCCATCTCATCGCGCAGGGCGCGGGCCTCCCCAGCCAGGCCGCTCAGCTCCTCTGCCCGCGCCTGCAGTCCCCGTGCCTCCCGCTCCAGCTGGCTGCAGCGCACCCGCAGCTCCTCCTTCCCACTCTCCAGCCTGCCCAAGGGGACCCCAACATCAGGGGACCCCCCATGGCATAGGAGTGTAGAGTGCTACTCGCCCCTCCAACCCCTATTTTGCACTCTCTGTGGGAAAACCCAGACCCCAGAGATTGGGGTAACCCCTCCAAAGGGACCCAGGCTGGGCCCCCCTCCCTGCCCAGGGGACCCAGGTGTCCGGGCCTTACCGGTAATTCTCCTCCTGCAGCTGCTCCACCTGCGTCTGCAGCAGTAGCAGCTTCTTGGCAGAGGCACCGGCAGCATCAGCCTCCAGCTGCGCCTTCTCCTCTCGCAGCACACGGTTCTCCTCTGCCAGGCTGCCCTTCTCCTCCAGCAGCGCCGCCACCTGCCCCGCGCCGGCAGGACCCAAATGTCCAGGAAGGGACCCGGGCATCTGGGCTGCCCTCCCTGGGGGGTCCCAGGGACGGGGTGCACCACCCAACCCTTATACAAGATAGCAAAGAACCCCCTCCCACTCAGTGCGACCCTTTGGGTGCCCTCACCCCAACCCTAGAGACTGGCAGGGATAGGACTGTGAAACCAGGCGTCTGGGCCCCACCTGCTGCTCCAACTCAAGGCAGCGCTGCTGCGGCCCCCCGGCCTCCTCGGGCTCCTCGCTCAGGAAGTAATAGCGCCGTGACTGCAGGGGGAAAGGGGGATCAGTGCCGGGGGAACACACCCCCCCAGCCACCCCCAACCAGCCCCCACCCTGCCCCGACACTCCCCAACCTGCCCCCCAGCCCTGGGGCTCCCCTGGAGCGCCCCACCAGAGCGCTCCCCCCGTAGCCCCTGGCCTTGCGCCCCCCAACCCTGCACCCAGCCCCCCCCACCTGCGTGTCGAAGTTCCCGTACATCTCCACTGCCATTGTCTCCGATGGTTCTTTATCCAAAAGCTGTGTAAACGAAAAAATTACAACATTATAAAGTGTAGTTGGGGGGGGGGTTCTTCAGGGCCCCCCCATAACCCACGGTGCTTCCCAAAAATCACCCACCCCCCCCAAACCTTCCTGCAGAGCCCTCTGGTCACATTCACTCTCAGGCTCCAGGATGCTCCAAACTCCCCTGAGACAACCCCACAGAGACCCCCATCCCCTCCTGTCCCCCTCAATGCCCCCAGGGTCCCAACACACCCCTAGAGACCCCCAACAGCCCCCTGGGGACCCTCAAGGTGCCCCCACCTCCTGGATGGCCATCATCACCACGTGCTGCACTGACTCCTCCAGCGTCATGATGCGCTGAATGTGTTCTACAAAGGAGGAACATGGTGGGTTAGGGGGTTCAGGGGGCATTTCAGGAGTGAGGGGACGCCCCCAGCCCTGCACCCACCTTCCCGCCTCTCGCAGCTGACAGCGCACCCCAGCACCAGTCGCACCAGTTTGCCCAGTTGCTCTGGGTCGGCCTGCTGGGCCGCCAGCACCACATCGGGCACGTGCTGCTCCGCCACTGTCTGACCCAGCACCTGTGGGATCCGGGAGCAGAGACCAGGGGTCAGCCTCCCTCCAGGGTACCCCCCCACCCCAAAACAGGGGGCCCGAATGCCAGGCCCCCGCCCATGGGCCCCCCCACTCACATCCTGCCAGTACTCCAGGATGCTCTGCAGAACCTTCCGCAGGTTGCTCACCTGTAGGGGGGAAAGGTGGGACCCCCTGGTGGGACCCCTAAAATGCCCTCCCAACGGTTGGGGACCCCAAAATGCCCCACCATTGCTGTGGCCCTGCCTCAGGTCCTCCAACATGGCCCTCTCCAACTGCCCCCCAAAAACAGCTCTCCCAATCAACCCTCCCCCTAAAAAAAGCCTCCCCAAACCAGCTGCCCCCAGACACCCCTCAAACCAACACCTCCAAATATTCCACTCCCCCTCCTCACCCCTCAGGGCAAACCTAAGGCTGAGAACGCCCTCCCTAAAGCACACATGGGTGGTGTGCCCCCACCCCAATATATGCCCTCCCCCACCTTCAGCCTCCAGTTATCCTCAGTGTCGTCCCGGATCCGGCCCAGCCATGTCTCGTTGAACCACGAGGCGTCACTGGGGGAGCACAGGGGGAGTCCCCAAAATCAGGTCCCCTCCACCCAGGCTGCCCCCACCCCCACCCAGGGGGTGCCCTGGACCCCATGGGGGGCCCTAGGGTTGTCCCCAAGGTGGGGGGCAGCACTCCCCCACACTCACATGCTGTGCAGGACATGGGCAAGGGCCACCCCGCTGGCCAGGTCCTGTGGGGAGGCGCAGGGCGAGGGGGGGGCAAAGGTCTGCAGCTGAGGAGGGCACAAAGGGGAGGGGG
The DNA here is from genome assembly GCF_963921805.1 of Phalacrocorax carbo. Lineage (NCBI taxonomy): Eukaryota > Metazoa > Chordata > Aves > Suliformes > Phalacrocoracidae > Phalacrocorax > Phalacrocorax carbo. The sequence goes on along the minus strand of NC_087542.1, from coordinate 158,552 downwards.
TGGTGTCAGGGCACGGCTGCCCCCAAAACAGCCTGCCTGGACCCCCTCAGGGCTGAGGATGGACAACTCGTGTCCTGGCCCTCCCTGCAGACAGGGGAGCCCCCAAACCTGCACATCCCCCACTGACCACTGTGGAGGGGAGGGGCAGGGACCCTGTTTTTACGCTCAGCAAAGTCCCCCCAAGGTGTGGGGGTAGCAATGACCCCCGTGGGGTGCCCCCCCTGCTAATCCCCTCCCCGACATTAGCTAGGGGGCAAAGGGCACCCGGGGCAGGGGTCACTGGGTGCTGGAGGGTCACAAGGGCCCGGCAGGTGCCCAGAAGGAACCACAGGGCCCCGAGGGGGCCACACGGGCCCGGGAAGGTCCCGTGGGGTCCGGGGGAGGGGTCCCGGCCCCCCCTTACCCAGGTGAGCAGCGGCCCGCATACGTCCCGCCCCTCCGCCATTGCCGCCATCTCGGGGCCGGTCCGCCAGGGGCACTGAACAGCACCCAGAGCGGCCACACCTGCCGGCCGCGCCCTCTTCCGGCCCCGCCCCGCCGCCCTCTCGGGACAGGTCCTCCCGCGCTACAGAGGCGCGCCCAGAGCGGCCGCACCTGTCGGCCTGCTCCCTTCCGGCCACGCCCACGGCCATATATGGAGCCGGTCATCCCGCGCTACAGAGTCGCGCCCAGAGCGGCTGCGCCCGGCGGCACTGCCCTTTCCGGCCACGCCTTCCCCGCTATTTTTGGGGCCGGCCCTCCCGGGCTACAGAGTCGTGCCCAGAGCGGCCGCGCCAGTTGGCCCCGCCCGGCCGCCGCTGACTCAGCGCCGCGTCACCGCCCGCCCCCGCCCCTCCGGCCGCTCCCGTCTGGCCCCGCCGGGCCCGCCCCGTCGGGGATCGGCAGCCACCAGGTGCGGGGGGGTTAGGGGAGGCCGCACGGGGTCAGGCTGGGCCGCTTTCCCCCGAGGGGCGGGATTGGCGGCGCCTCCGCCCCCGCTGACGTCAGCAACGAACTCGGCGACTCTGGTTGCGTCACCGGCGCGGGGCGTGCGAGAGCGGCGGGAACGGACCCCGGGGGAACCCAGGCGCCGGGGGGGGGGTGGGGCGGCGGGTGTCAGTGGTGTCGCCATGGTAACGCCAACCCCCCCGGTGCTTCAACCCCCGCGGCGGCACTTCCGGTTCCGGGGTGGGGGGAGCCCGGGGACCCCCCCAGTGTTCCCAGTGCAGCCCTGGAGGTATCCCAGTGCTCCCAGTACAGCCCTGAGGCTATCCCAGTGTTCCCATTACAGCCCTGGAACCCTGCCGCTGCTACCAGTACAGCCCTGGGGACATCCCAGTGCTCCCAGTATAGCCCTGGAAGCCCGCCAGCGCTCCCAGCGCAGCCCTGGGGACATCCCGTTTCTCCCAAGGGAGCTTTGCCCCCCCCATGTCCCTGTACACCCCCAGGGCCCTCTCAGTGTCCCCAGTCCGTCCCCAAGACCCTCCCAGTCCTCTAGTCCAGCCCCCCCCCCGGCTGTTCCCACCACTGTGAACCCAGGCGTCTGGGCCCGGGGCATGCTGGGAAATTCCCACCCCGTGGGGCTTCCTGGTTCCCGTTGGCTGCCCAGATGCCTGGGTTGCCCCAGATTCCCCCCCCCCGAGGTCCCCCCAAACCCCCCAGCCTCACTCCACCCCACTACCAGGTGTGTGGTCACCCCCCCAGATAGTCCCAGTTTGCTCCAGGCTCCCCAGGACTAGCAGCACGGTTTGGGGGTGACCCAGACGCCAGGTTCTCGCCCCACTGGCTGTGGTGGGGGTAGGGTGCCCGGACGCCTGGGTCTCCTGGGGGTGGGGCACAGGGCTGGCCCTGCACACCTGGGTATCCTGTGCCGGCAGTGCCCCCCCACCGAAAACCTGGTGGCAGCCACAGCCGTTGGGGCCCTTGGGGCACCCAAAGGTGACACCAGGCGAGAGGTGCTGGGGGGGTGGGGGTGTCCCCGACCTTCCCTCCCCCCCCAAACCTGGGACCCCCCCTCTGGGCCTGGGACCCCCACGCACACACCCCGAGGCCCAGCCCCTGCAGCTGGGAGACCCTGGTGTTGGGTTAGAGCCACCCCACCCCACCCCCATTTCCCCAACCCCCCCCACCTTCCTGCTCCCGCCACTTCCTGGCAGGGGGAGGGGCAGCCAGGGGACCCAGGCGTCCGGCTCTAACCACCCCCCCGCCGCAGCTTCCCCCATGGGGGGGTTGAACCAGGGAGGGGGGGTTCCTGACACCCGGGGGTCAGGGTGGGGGGTCCAGCCAGGCCTGACTCACTCAGGGACTGCTCGCGGGGAAGAAGAAGTCGGGAGGGAAAATCAGACGGGTCCCAAAATCCCCTAAAATCCAGGGTGGGGGCAGGGCCCAGACACCTGGGACCCTGGAGGCGGGAGGCCCTGACGCCTGGGTCCCCCATGGGAAAGCCCCGGGGGCTGCCGGCACAGGGCATTAGCATGGGGCTGAGACAGTGCAGGGGGACCCCCCCGGTGCTGCTGACCCCCACACACATGTCCTTGTGCGTGCACACGCGTGTGCATCCCTGCCCCGCCCTGGCAGGCTGGGACATGCCACTCATTAACCCGCATCTGTCCCGCCCGGATGCCTGGTTCCCCCTCGCTCTGGGCAGGGGTGTCGCAGAGGACCCTGGCTTGGGCGTCCCGGGGGTCTCGGGTGCTCTGCCCGGGCATGCACGGCAGGGCACAGGGAGGGAAGTGACTCAGGTGGTGCCGATGGTGACTCATGGATGGGGACTGGGTCCAGGCGTCCAGACACCCGCAGGGGCACCCAGGCACCCGTGGGGGCACCCAGGCATCTGGGCACCCACGGGGGGACCCAGGCACCCATGGGGGCTCCCAGAGGGACCCAGGCATCCGGGCACCCATGGGGGCAGCCAGAGTGACACAGGTGCCTGGGCGCCCTCGGAGTGGGAGCCGACCCACCCGAGCACCAATGTGAGCTCACACGTGTGTGCACGGCCCCAGTATGGGGGCCCACACATGAGCCCTGTGCTAGCCCTGGCCCTGGTGTGGGCTGGGCTCACACACGTGTGCATCCAGAGGCGTGCTGGGGCCCACGCTCACACGCGTGTGCACCCAGATGTGTACTGGAGCCCGTGCTCACATGCCTGTGCACCCAGACATGTGCTGGGGCCCACACTCGTGTGTGCACCTGGACACGTGCTGCGGCCCATGCTCACACGCGTGTGCACCCTGAGGTGTGCTGCAGCCCACACTCACACGTGTGCCCCGGGCACATGCGTGTGCTGCCCACCCCCCTGCGTGTACCCACGGGTGCGTGTGCGTGTGTGTCCCCTGCACGCCCGTGTCCCGTCGCCCCGTTACACACCTCCCCCACCCCGGCGGCCCCGCCCCTTCCCGCACGGGGGCGTGTCCCGCCGGGAGGGGCGTGTCCCGCCGGGAGGGGCGTGTCCCGCCGGGAGGGGCGTGTCCCGCGGGCGCCGCAGCCAATGGGGCCGCGCTTCCGCCGCGGGCGGGTATAAGGCGGGCGGGGGGCGCCGGGTCGCGGGTTCGAACCCCGCCGCTCCAGGTCCCCGTCCCGCCGCATGTGTGCGCGGATGGAGCCGCCGTTCTACCGCCCTGCGCCCTTCCCGGGCGGCTTCTGCCGGCCCGAGCCCGACTACGGGGCGCTGCCGGGGGCGCTGCCGCCGGGGGCCACCCCGGAGCCCTTCCGTGGGCTCAAGCCGGCGCCGTGCCCTGACGGCGGTTTCTTCGGTTCCAGCGCCGGTACCAGCGGCTTCTTCTACCCCTGCCCGGGGGAACGCGACGGTTTCGCCGGTAGCTTCGCGCAAGCGCTGGACGAGCTGCACCAGCCGGGGCCGCCCAACGTGGCGCTGCCGGAGCCGCCGGGGCTGGCGGCGGCGGCGGGAGGCGGGGCCCCCTTCCCGGCGGTCCCCGGAGCGGCGCCGGAGGCGGAGGCGGCCGAGCCGGGTCCCGACTCCCCGGAGCGGTTGCAGGCGGAACGGCGGCGGCTGCGGAACCGGCTGGCGGCGAGCCGGTGCAGGCGGCGGAAGCTGGAGCGCATCGCCCGGCTGGAGCAGCGCGTCCGCGGGCTCCGCGCCCAGAACGCGGCGCTGGCGGCGACGGCGGCCGGGCTCCGCGCCCAGGTGCGGCGGCTGCGCGGCTCCGTGCGCGACCACGCCGGCTCCGGCTGCCCGCTGCCCCCCGGCGCAGCCCTCGGCTTCTAGCCACCCCCCCGGCGAGGAACGGACCGGGCCCGGAGGGGCGCCCAGGCCGTCGCTGCCCCGGCTGCTGCCCGGTGATGGGGACCCCCACGGACCCCCGGCGTGGACACGGATGTATGGGGCACCCCGACGGAACGCTGAGCGTGGCTGAGGACTGTGGCTTTGAGGGACCCCCATGGACACCGTGTTGGGGGGCTCCCTCAGGGACCCCCATGGACATCCTGATGATGAGGACCCCCAGTGTGGACACGGTGGTATGGCGCACCCCGATGGAACGCTGCATGGGACTATGGCTGAGGACCTCGGCTTTGGGGGGCTTCCTCTGGGGACCCCCATGGACACCCCGATGAGGACCCCACAGACCTGGACAGACCCCGAGGGACAGGGACCCTCTCCCCCCTGCCCCCAACGGGATGCTGCATGGGACCATGCTGGGATGAGGACCACAGCTTTGGGGGGGGGTATCCTGCTGCGGACCCCCATGGACACCCCCACGGGGACCCTGTGGATGTGGACCCTGTAGGCTCCAGCTGCTGCTTGGTGAAGGTCACGGCTTCTGGGGGGGGCACCCAGAGGGACCCCCCTCCCTGCCACAGACCTGGAGGAACTGGGGACTCCTGATGGAGAACCCCAAACGGAGCCGAGAGGATAGGGGAACCCTGTGGGGGAACTGCCCCCCCCCCCCCCCCCCAATGGACCTGCCTGAAGGGACTTGCAGGACCAGGCACACCCTGTTGAGGCCCCCCCAAGGGGTTAGGGACCCCAGGGCCCGCGGGAACGGGACCTGCGAGATGGACTGGGTACCCCCAAACTGGGCCTAGCGCCCGCCCCCCCGTGGTGCCCCCCCAGCTGGGCCTGGGGACTCCTTTGGGACTGGGGGGACCCGCAGGGTCAGGCCCCCCCAAACTGGGCATTTACCCGTTGGGGGAGTGTCCCCGGGTTGGACTCATTTTGTGGGGGGCTGAGCCCCCATTCTGTGCTCCCCAAAGGGGGGGGCACCCCCCCGCGAAGTTTACAGGAACCCCCCGGGGGGGGGGGGGGAAGGGGAGTGTTTTGTTGTTGCTGTTTATTTTTTGTACGTTTGTATTTAATTAATAATAACTAATAACTGGTCGAGTTGTGCCGTGTTTTGGGGGGGTGACCGTCTCGTGGGACCCCCGCGCCGCGGGCACCGCCGTCACCGGAAGGGGGCGGTGCCAGGGCTTTCCCCGCTGACGCAACCCTGCCCATATACGGGCAGGCGGGGGCCGTTGCGGGAACCCCCTCCCGCGCTACCCGGCACCGTCCGCCCCGGGGCGGCACTTCCCGGACGGAGGGGGATGGGGCGGGTCTTCCGCGACACCCCCCACCCCCCCACCCCCCGCCTGGGGCTGGACCGACCTCCGGGACCCTTCCCCACGGGACCCAGGCGTTCCGGACCCCCCCGTGACCCCTGGGGGGGGGTGGTGCCTCCCCGCAGCCTACATCTCCCAGTGGGGTGTGCGTGGGCCCGGCCCCGCCCGGCCCCGCCCCCGCAATGGCGCTGGCGCGGCTGGAGCGAGACCCGGCGGGCGCGGGGCGGTTCGGTTCCGCCGTGCCCCCCCTCTGCCGCCGCCGGCCCTGCGCCCTCGGCGTGGACGAGGCGGGCCGGGGGCCGGTGCTGGGTGAGACTGGTGGGGGCCGGACCCTCCCCTTGGGGGGGCTGCGCGTGGCGCGGAGGGGGGGTCCCGGTACACCGGGCTGCACACGGGGGTTTCCTTCCTCCCGCCTCCCCGTTCTCACTCACCCCTGCTCCCGGTTCCCCCCGCAGGGCCGATGGTTTATGGGATCTGCTACTGCCCCGTGGAGAAGCTGGAGGAGCTGGAGGCGCTGGGGGTGGCAGGTGGGGGCGTCTCGGGGGGCACCCGGCGGGCTGGGGCGCCCTGAGGGGGTAGGGAGCCCCGTGGGGTCCTGGGAGGCCCTGTGGGGGGAGGTTTGGAGGTCCCGAGCGTGGGTTTGGGGTATGGCGGAGGTTGGGGGTCCTGGGATTCGGGGGGGGGGCGTGTGTCCCAGGGGGAGTTGGGGGATCCGGGGTGTCCCCTCACCTTGGTCCCCCCAGACTCGAAGACGCTGTCGGAGGGGGAGCGGGAGCGGCGCTTTGAGCTGCTGGAGGCGGCGAGCGACGTCCTGGGGTGGGCGCTGCACGTGCTGCCCCCCGACCACATCTCTGCCTGCATGCAGCAGCGGTGAGACCCCCTCATGCCCCCCCCGAGACCCCCCAATCCCCTGATTATATCTCTGCCTGCATGCAGCAGCGGTGAGACCCCCCTCAGGGCCCCCCCAAGGCCCCCTGGGACCCCCCAATCCCCTGATTATATCTCTGCCTGCATGCAGCAGCAGCGAGAGCCACCCAAACCCACCCAGGGTCCCCCAGACCCCTCTGTGACCCCTCTTGGCCCCCCCCAGCACCTTTGAGTGCCTCTGGCCCTCCAAGCCTGGTTCCTGCAGTCTCTATCTCCTGCCCCACCCCCCCACCCCGTTTGGGGTGCCGGGGGGGTGGCTCCCTGTTTGGGGAGCTGGGGGTGATGGCCCCCCTGACCCCCCCAGAGCCAAGTACAACCTGAACGAGCTGTCGCACGATACGGCCATGGGCCTCATCCAGTTCGCACTGGACTCTGGCGTGCAGGTGGCCGAGGTGGGTTTGCAGGGGGCGTGTGGGGGGCAGCACAGGTGCGGGGGGGGGGAACTGGGGAGGGGGGGGCCCTGGGCTGTGGCTAAACCCTACTTTTCTCCTCCCCCTGTGCCTTACTTTTTCTCACAGGACTGAGCAGTTTGGGGGGGAATTGGGGCTCTGGGGGTGATCCAGGTTGTTTTGGGGTGCTTTGGAGGGTGACTGGAGGAAGGTGCTTTGGAGGGAGTCTGGGATTGTTTGGGGGTAATTTAGCATGGGTTTGGGGGTGCTGGGAGGGAGTCTTTTGGGGCTTCTTTTGAGGAGGGGGGTCAGGGCGCAGCAGAGGGTTCAGGCTGTTTTGGGGAAGGTTGAGGAGCTTTTGCAGGAGTTTTGGGGTGCTGGGCAGCCACGATGGATCAGGGAGCCAGGGGTGATTTTGGGGGGCTGGGGCTCCCCCAGGTGTTCGTGGACACGGTGGGGCCAGCAGAAAAGTACGAGGCGAAGCTGCGGCAGCACTTCCCAGGGCTGGCGGTGACCGTGCGCCCCAAAGCCGACGGGCTCTTCCCTGTTGTCAGCGCTGCCAGCATCTGCGCCAAGGTGTGCACCGAGTTCCCCCCCCCGAGCACTGACATCCCCCCAGAGCACCCACCTGCCCCCAACCCCATGGGGCCATCCTCCCCCTGCACCCCACATCTGCTCCCTCACTGTGCACCAGGCTCAGCTGCACCCTGGGGCAGTGAGTTTGGGGGGGGGCCCATGGGGGCCTAAGACCCCACCCCCACCCCCCCTGGGCTCTGCCCCCCCCAGGTCGCCCGTGACCGGGCCGTGAAGCACTGGAAGTTTGTGGAGGACCTAGAGGACATTGACCGGGACTACGGCTCAGGGTACCCCAATGGTAGGAGCAGGCAGTGGGGACGCGGCGGGGGGCTGGCCCCTGGGGGACCCAGGCATCCGGGCACCCCTCATGCCACACCCCCACCCCCCCTTCAGACCCCAAGACGAAGGAGTGGCTGCGGCGTCACCTCGACCCCATCTTCGGGTTCCCCCAGTTTGTGCGCTTCAGCTGGGCGACGGCACAGGAGTTGCTGCAGCGAGAGGGTGTCCCCGTCAAGTGGTATGGGGCAGGGGGGCTGGGGGGGTCCTGGGGTGGGGGGACAGCGTGGGGGCTGCTGTCACTTGGGGGGGACGGTCCCCAGTGTGAATCTATGGGGGAGCTGGGGCTGCTCTTGTAATGGGGGGAGTGGGGTGGGGGTCCCTGTGTAATTGGGTGGGCACAAGGGGAGTCCTGTCTGTGCCATGAGGGGAGCCAGACCCGGGCGGGAGAGGGGGACACAGGGGTGCTGTCTGTCCAATGGTGGGGCTGAGGGGGTGGGTGTTCCCATGCAATTGGGGGACACGGGTCCCTGCCCTGTGGGGCGGGATGGGGCAAATCCCCTGCCCAGACTCCTGGGTCCCTTGTGCCCCCCCTAGGTCCCTGACTTTTCCCCCCCAGGGCCGACGAGGACCCCAAGGAAGACCCCTCATCCACGCCCTCGGTGCTCTCCTACTTCGCCCGGGCACCCCCCCGGCGTACCCCCCACCGCTTCTTCCAGGAGCGCAGCCTGCAGCCTCTGGCCGAGCTGTGACTCCCCTGAAACAGGGATCCCCAAAACGCCCCCCAATAAAGCACGTGGTTGTTTTCTAACAAAGTGTGGTACAGAAACCCCCAAATCCACTTTTTTTGTGGGGGTGGGGGGGCCGGGGCAGCAAAAAACTCATTTATTCCCCCTGTGAAGTTGGGGGGTGTCACAGGGAATGGTGGGCCGGCAGTGTCTGTGGCATTTGGGGGGGGTCTGTAGGATTGCGGGGGGGCGGGTTGCACAGACCCTGGTTGTGCTGGGGTGGGGCGTTTGGGGCTCCCTAGCTTTGGAGGGGCTTGGGGCCCCCAATGAGCATGTTCCCCCGTAGGGGGAAGGGAACCCAGGCATCTGCCCCCCCAACTCCCCCTTAATCGGTCCTGGCCGGGCACCTGGCAATCGCTGTGGCCTCAATCCCGGGGGATTAGGGGTCTAATCCGGGGGGGGGGGGGGGGGCGTCACTGGGGGCCCCCCGACTTTGCTGGGTGCGTTTTTAGGGGTTTTACGGTACCAAAATGTCGCTAATGAGCCAGGGGTGGGGGGTTCGGCCGTATTGCCGGAATATGAACATGGGGGAAGACACACACGACATGGGGCGGGGGGGACGGGACAGGAGCCCCCCCGAGGTGACCCAAAGTCCCCCAGAAGGGACCCAGGCATCCGGGCTGGAGAGCGTGGCCGGTTCAGCACCGCGGACAGCGGGGGGGGGGGCTCGGGGGGGTCCTGGGGGGAAGGGGACGGGGGACCCTGGGGCACGTGGGGGCCATGGGGCAAAGGTGGGGACAGGGCAGGGTAAGGGGGGGCAGGAGGAAGCCCACCCCCGGGGTGGGGCCGCCCCCCCCCACCCGACGCCTGAGTCCCCCCCGTCAGGGCGGGGCTGGGCGGGGCCGCTGGGCGGGGCGCTCCCGGGGGTCCCGCGCGGCGGAGGATGGCGGCGGGCGTCTGAGGAGGGGTGTTTGGGCACCGGGGGCGCGGGGGGGGCCGGGACCCCGCGCACCGGCGGCGCCATGGACGACTCGGGTGTGATCCGCCGGCGGCGGCTGCAGGTACCGGCGGTGAGGGGGTGGGGGGGGGGTTCGGTAGCGGAGGGGGTCGGTAGCGGAGGGGGGTCGGTACCGGGGGCGGATTCAGTACCGGAGGGGTTGAGGCCCGGCCCGGGGGGGACCTGTATCGGCAGGGCGGGTACGGGGGGGTGGGGGATACGGGCCCGGTGATGGGAAGGTCGGTCCGGGCGGGGTCGGCACCGAGGAGGTGATGTGGGCCCGGTACCGGGGCGGGGCGGAACTGGGGGGGCTGCAGGGCTGTGGTGGAGAGGGGGTCTGGGCAACCAGATCTGGGGGGGGGGTCTCAGAGGTGGGGGGCACCGGGGGGATGGTGGAGCCCATGCCTGGCCCCCCCCCAGCATTGGGGCAGAGCCCGAGGACCCCTCCAAGCGCTGCTGCGGGGGCAGGGGGCCCGTCCAGAGGGATGGGGGGGGGGCCAGGTGAGCCCGGGGGGGGTCCGGGGATTCCGGGGGGGTCCGGGCCGCCCCCCACCCTCTGCCCCGTTTTGCAGAAGGATCTGCCGCTGCCGCGGAAAAGCAGCAGGTGAGACCCCCCCCGCGCCCCCCCCATTGTCCCCATCGCCCCCCCATTGCGCCCCCATTGCACCCACCGCCCCGGCCCCGCCCCAACCCCGCCCCAGCCCCGCCCCGCTGCAGCCGCCGCCGCCGCGTCCCCCCCCCCCCGCCCTGCCGAGGCGCCGCCGCCGCGGAGCCCACGGCCCCCCCCGGGCTCTCGGACCCCCCGATGCCGATCCTGGTGGGCAGCAGCATGTTCCGCCGCACCAAGAGGTAACCGGGGCCTCGGCCTTCCTCTCCTCATCCTCATCCACCACCCCTTCTCCATCCTTATTCCCATCCTTCATCCTCAGCCTTCATCCTTCTCCATCCCCATCGCCATCCTCATCCCTTCTCCATCCTCATCTCCATCCTCGTCCTCATCCTTCATTCTCGTCCTCTTTCATCCTCATCCTCCGTCTCTTCTCCTCCGTCCTCCCTCCTTCATCCCTGTCCTCTGGCCCTCATCCCTCCTTCCTCATCCTCCGTCTTCATCCTCCATCCCTGGCCCCCCCCCCCGGCCCCATGATCCCCTCCATGGCCACTGCAACCCCCCAGACCCTTCCCCCAAGCCCCCATTCCTGCACCCCTTTGGGGGGGAGGGGAAGCTGTGGGTGCCCTCCCCCAGGCACCTTTGGGTGTCATTAGCGTGTTTGGGTGCAGGGTGGGGGGCATGTGTGAGGGGGATCCTGGCGCCCCACCCACGCCCCCCTACCCCCCCCAGCTGCCGTACGAGCAACCGGAAGAGCCTGATCCTGACCAGCACCTCCCCCACCCTCCCACGGCCCCACTCGCCGCTGCCTGGCCACATCGGTGAGACCCCCCCGGACCCCCCGTGTTCCCCCGTGTTCCCAACTCCCTCCCAAGGCCCTAAGACCCTCCTAAGTCCCCCACAGAAAGCCCCAAAGGGGCCAATAGGGAGCTCCAGGTACCCAATGCCCCCCCAAGGACCTATAAGAATCCCCCCAAACCACTGGGACCCCCCCAAGGCACCCATTGTCCCCCTCAGGCCCCACGAACACCTTAGGCAAACTTGGGGAGCCCCCCAGGAACCCATAGGGACCCCCCCAAGGGACCCATTGTCCCCCCAATACCAATAATGCCCCCATCCCCAGCCTCCCTGGTACTTACAGGGACCCCAAAGCACCTGAGCCCCCCCAGTCCCTGGTGTTCCTCCTGCCCCCCTCCTTTTCCCTGGGGTGAGTTGCATCCATTTGGTCCTGCTCCCTCTGGTGTGGCTGGGGCCCGGCAGGGTGGGGGTGTCAGGGTGGGGCAGTGGTGACATCATCCCTGTGTCCCCCTCCACATGCCTCCTGCCCGCCCCCGCTGCAGGCAGCAGCCCCCTGGACAGCCCCCGCAACTTCTCGCCCAGCAACCCGGCCCACTTCTCCTTTGCCTCCTCCCGCCGGTAAGGGCACCCAGGCACCTGGGTGGTGACGGGGGGAGGTACCCAGGCGCCTGGGTCCTGTCCCAGCTCAGGGGCGGGGTGGGGGTCTCCTGGACGCCTGGGTCTCCTGACAGCCCCCCACCTACTCCCAGTGCCGATGGGCGCCGCTGGTCGCTGGCCTCGCTGCCCTCCTCCGGCTATGGCACCAACACCCCCAGCTCCACCGTCTCGGTGAGTCGGGGGCCCCGGAGCCCCCCGTGTCCAGGGAACCTGCTGGGGCACTCTCCCCATGGTGGGGGGTGGTTGATGGGGGGAGTTACTGAGGGTCTGGGGGGGGGCGTGGCCAGTGGTCTGGGAGTGGGTCCCTGCACAGGTCTGCCTGTGGGGTTAGGTGTGGGTCCCACCAATGGGGGGTCCGGGGAGGGGTTGGTGGTGGCCGGGGGTCGGTGGGGGGGTGCATGGTGTGCAGTCAGGAGACCATGGTGGGTCCATGGGTCTCCATGAGTGGCCATAGGTCCTCGTGGAGTGCCATGGCGGGCATCCATAGGGGGTCTGCGAGGACCATTGAGGGGTCTGTGGGGTGCGGTGGGGGTCTGCGGGGTCGGAGGGGTGACGCGGGCGCGCAGTCCTCGTGCTCGTCGCAGGAGCGCCTGCACCAGCTGCCAGCGCAGCCGACGCCAGAGGAGCTGCGCTTCCTTTCCCGCCACTTCGGCAGCTCCGAGAGCCTGGCCGAGGAGGATGGGGGTGCTCGGGGGGGGCCGGCCCCACGCCCCCGCTCCCGTAGCCTCAGGTGGGGCTGGGGCACTGGGGACCCCAAGTGGCTGGGGCAGCACCAGGGATTTGGGGACCCCATGAGGGATCAGGGCAGCAAGAGGCTGGGGGTCACCATGGGGTTCGGGGGGCACACCAGGGCTTTGGGGGGACCATGGGGAGCACCACGGGGGCTTCAGGACACTTTGTGGTTGGGGACACCATAGGACTGGGGGGGGGCAGGGCTTTGGGGACACTGTGTGGGAATCGGGGCACCATGAGGGTGGGGACATCATGAACCTGGGTTGACCCGGTGTAGGGGGGGACCATGGGGGCACCACAGGGCACTGTGGGGTGGGGGGCAGCAGGGTGACAGGGACACTGTGGCCATGGGACATCAGGGGGGTGGAATGGGGCTGCTGTGGGTCCCCATGGGGACAGCAGGGAGGGTTGTGGTGGATCCTGCGAGTGCCAGCGGTAGGGCTGCTGGGTGGGGGACGCTGCAGGTCCCGCGGGTGCCAGCGCTGCCCCCCCCCAGCCCAGGGCGCTCGCCCTCGTCCCATGACAACGAGATCGTGATGATGAACCACGTCTACAAGGAGCGGTTCCCAAAGGTGGGGCTGGGGGAATGTGGGGGGCTGGGGGAGGACATGGGGGCTTGGGGAGGGGGTCAGGGAGGGGACTATGGGGTTTGAGGGGTTATGGAACAGCTCTGGGGGGTCTCGGGCAGTGGGCACTGAGGGGAGACATAGAGTCTTGGGTGGGTCCTGGGAAGGTTATGGGGATCTTGGGGGATTATGAAGTACCTATAGGGGCTCAGGGGGGCTCTGAGGTTCCTGGAGAGGAGGTTTGACAGCTCAGGGGTTCTGGGGTGGCTATGGAGCACTGGAGGAGGTTGCGGGGTCTTGGGGGGCCCCAGGGGGCCTGTGGAAATGTCAGGATCCGTGGGGAGCCTGTCCACCTGGGTCCTGCAGGCGACGGCGCAGATGGAAGAGCGGCTGGAGGAGTTTGTGCGGGGCTGCGGCCCCGGCGGGACGCCGCTGGCCGACGGTGCCCTCAGCTTCATCCAGCACCAGCTGGTGGAGCTGGCACGTGACTGCCTGGCCAAGGCGCGGCACGGCCTCATCACCGCTGGCTACTTCTACGAGCTGCAGGAGAACATGGAGCGGCTGCTGCAGGACGTGAGCCATGGCGCCCAACGGGACCCAATGAGACCCAATGGCACCCCATGGGGCCCCAAGGGACCTAAAAGGGATCAACAGGACCCCACAGTGCCCAACAGGACCCAACAGAGCCCAACACAGACACATTGGCACGCACTGGGGCCCAAAGAGGCTCAGTGACACCCAACAGTGCCCAGCAGGGCCCCAGGAGACCCAACAGGGCCAATGGCACCCAACGGGGCCCAACAGCATCCAACAGGGACCCAACAGCCCCCCCATCGGTCCCAATGGGGCCCCATGGCACCTTGAGCACCTAATGGGGATCAACTAGGGCCATACAGGGCCCGATGGGAACCCTCACCACCCAAGGGCACCCAGTGGGACCCAACAGGATGCCCCAACAGGTCCCCAGGGACCCAATGGGAACCCACTGGACACAACGAGACCTGAGGAGGTGCCCCGGGGCCCATGAGACCCCTTGGGACTGCTCCCTCAGGACCCCATGTGATCCCCCAGCATCCCGCAACCGTCAGGTCCCCTGGGGCCCCCTGACCCCCCCCACGTACCCCCAGGCCTATGAGCGCTCAGAGTCGGAGGAGGTGGCCTTCATCACCCAGCTGGTGAAGAAGCTCCTCATCATCATCTCCCGCCCTGCCCGGCTGCTCGAGTGCCTGGTGAGTCCCCCAGGACCCCCTATCCCCCGGGGACCCAGGCGCCTGGGACCTGCGACAGCCCCCCCCCCAGTATCCCCCCCCCCATCTATTTTGCACCATCCCAACTGTCCAATCAGGTGAAGACCTTCCGGTCACCCTGACAACACCCTGGCCAATCCCTGCGCGCAGCCAATGGGGAGGCAGGGCTGTTGTTGCCATGGTGGCAGCCGTGTTGCCGGGGCAGCGCCATGGCGACGGTGGGTCCTGGGGACCACTGAGACAAAGGTGGGAGGGGCCGGGGGCCATAGGAGGGCACACGCGTGTGCACCGGCCTGTGACTGTCGGTGCACGCAGGCACACGTGTGCTCTGGCACACGTGTGTGCATTGGTGCAGGCACAGTGACACACGTGCACACATGCGTTTGGGCTCAAACACACACGTTCTGGTGCACACACGTGCATCCCCGTGTGCACACACATGCTCAAATGCTTGCACACACTCTCACACATGTACGGACCCATGTGGACCAGCACACGTATGTGCAGCAGCATACTCCCCTACTGTCTGCTGCTGCATTGCACCGTGCTGGTGTACGTCCCCACGTGCACACACGTGATGATGCGTGTCCCCCCGTGCACATGCGTGCTGGGGTGTGTCGGCACAGGAGTTCGACCCGGCTGAGTTCTACCAGCTGCTGGCGGCGGCAGAGGGCCAGGCCCGCGAGGGGCTGCTGAAGGCCGACATCCCCCGCTACATCATTGGGCAACTGGGGCTGGCACGGGACCCCTTCCCTGGTACACACGTGTGCGAGTGGCCGCAGGGCGGGCACAGGGATTTGCACATACCTGTGGGGGCGTGCATGCACATGTGGGCACATGCAAGGGGTATGCACGTGTGTGTGGGAGCGTGCACACATGGGGCCTTGCGCGGGAGGGTGCGTGCACGGGGCGTGCATGGGATCTGCACGCGTGTAGGCACGGGCAGGGCTGCACATGTGTGTGGGAGCGTGCACACATGGGGCCTTGCGCAGGAGGGTGTGTGCACGGGGCGTGCATGGGATCTGCACGCGTGTAGGCACGGGCAGGGCTGCACATGCGTGTGGGAGCGTGCACACATGGGGCCTTGCGCGGGAGGGTGCGTGCACGGGGCGTGCATGGGATCTGCACGCGTGTAGGCACGGGCAGGGCTGCACATGCGTGTGGGAGCGTGCATGAGGAGGGTGTCTGCATGGATCGTCCGGAGCTTGCACGCTGGGGGTGTGCAGCGCTGTGGAGGCGTGCACAGGGGTGCGTGCCTGAGGGGTGCGTGCGTGGGGTGTTGTACACTGGGGGGGTGCGTATGCGTGACACCTCGTGTCCCTGCAGATGTGGTGCATCTGGAGGAGCCCGACAGTGGCGGGAGCAACACGCCGGAGCCAGAGGAGGGGGCTGAGGTGGGTGCCACGGCAGGGTCCTTGTGTGTCCCTCCCTGTGTCCCCCCATGTCCCCATGTCACCCCGTGTCCCCCCAGGGCCGTAGCGCTGTCCCCAGGCCCAAGAAGCCGCCAGGCGAAGGCGACTTTGAGACCATCAAACTCATCAGCAACGGCGCCTATGGGTGAGCGGCCCCAGATGGGTCCCGGGGGGGGGCGGGGGTCCGGGATGCCGGGGTCCCTGGCGCAGCATGACGTGCGGCTGTGCCGGCAGGGCGGTGTACCTGGTGCGGCACACGGCCACACGCCAGCGCTTCGCCATGAAGAAGATCAACAAGCAGAACCTGCTGCTGCGCAACCAGGTGGAGCAGGCGTTCGTGGAACGCGACATCCTCACCTTCGCCGAAAACCCCTTCGTCGTCAGCATGTTCTGCTCCTTCCAGACCCGCCGCCACCTCTGCATGGTCATGGAGTACGTCGAAGGTGGGTGAGGGGCCAACGGGTGTCGTGACACGGGGCTGGGCGTCGTGACACGGGGCTGGGCATTGCAATACCGGGCTCAGTGTTGCGATATGGGTCTGGGCATCATCATGCAGGTCTGGGTGCCACGATACAGAGCTGGGCATCATGACAGAGAGCTGGGTGTTGCGATATGGGGCTGGGCATCATCATACGGAGGTGGGTGGTATGATAAGGGACTGGGCATTGCAATATAGGGTTGTACGTCAAGATACGGTACCAGGCATTACAATATGGAGCCAGACATGGTGATATGGGGCCGGGGCAGTGCAACATGGTGTGGTTTGTGTCCCGATAGGCTGGTTTATGTCATGATGGGACATTTTTTACATCCCAACCTGGTGCGTTTCATCTGAGCGGGTGCTTTGTGTCCCACTGGGACATGCTGGGTGGTGGCGGGTGACGCTGTGACGCACACTGCCGTGTCCTCCCATTGCCCCCCATGCCCCCGCCACGCCCCCCTGTCCCAGGCGGGGACTGCGCGACGCTGCTGAAGCACATCGGGGCGCTGCCGCTGGAGCTGGCCCGGCTCTACTTCGCTGAGACCGTCCTGGCCCTCGAGTACCTGCACAACTATGGGATCGTCCACCGTGACCTCAAGCCTGACAAGTACGCCTGGATGCCAGGGTGCCCTGGGGCGGTGGGGGAGGGGGCTGGGCCAGGGGAGGGCCGGGGGGTGCCGGACGCCTGGGTCCCCACCGGACGCCTGGTGCCTGCAGCCTGCTGATCACCTCGCTGGGCCACGTGAAGCTGACGGACTTTGGGCTCTCCAAGATGGGGCTGATGAGCCTCACCACCAACCTCTACGAGGGCCACATGGAGAAGGACGCCCGCGAGTTCCGCGACAAGCAGGTGGGCGGGGCTGGGCAGGGCCGTTGGGGTGGGGCGGTTGGGGTGTGGTGGGGTGTGGCTGGCACTGACCCTGCCTGCAGGTGTGCGGCACCCCCGAGTACATCGCGCCTGAGGTGATCCTGCGGCAGGGCTATGGGAAGCCGGTGGACTGGTGGGCAATGGGCATCGTCCTCTATGAGTTCCTGGTGGGCTGCGTCCCCTTCTTCGGGGACACCCCCGAGGAGCTCTTCGGGCAGGTCATCTCAGGTATGGGGACAGGGACACGGAGGGGACACGGCGGGACATGGGGCAGGTCATCTCGGGGGCGGGGGGGACGTGTGGATGGGGCAGGTCATCTCTAGTACAGGGACTGGGACATGGGAGGGACACGGGGGGGCATGGGGACACAGAGCAGGTAATCTTGGGTATGGGGACACAGGGGGATGAATAGGTCATCTTGGGGACATGGGGACAGGGCTGGTCGTCCCTGGTACAGGGATGGGCATGGGGACACGGGGATGGGATGGGGCTGGCAGCCGTGACCCCACGCTAACGTGGGCCCCCCATGTCAGACGAGATCCTGTGGCCGGAGGGGGATGAGGCACTGCCCCCTGACGCCCAGCACCTCATCTCCTGCCTCCTGCAGCCCGATCCCCTGCGGCGCCTCGGGGCCGGTAAGACCCCCATTCCCCCGCCCCTCCCCGGGCTGCGGCCCCCGCTGACCCCAGCCTCATCCCCGCAGGGGGTGCACAGGAGGTGAAGGCTCACGGCTTCTTCGCAGCACTGGACTGGACGGGGCTGCTGCGGCAGAAAGCTGAGTTTGTGCCGCACCTGGAGTCCGAGGAGGACACCAGCTACTTTGACAGTGAGGGACCCACAGGACCCCCACCACCAACCCTGAGAACACCTCGGGACCCCTCTGGGACCCCGACCCAGGGACCCCCTGGGACCACCCCATGACACCTCCCAGGGGACACCCCCTTGGCACCCCATGCACCGCCCCGTCCCCCCCCGGACTTCCAGCCAGGGACAACCCCCCATGGGACCTTCCAGCCCTGCCACACGCTCACGGGACCCCCTCAGGAATCCCACCATGTGCCCTCCCCAGGACACCTCCGTGTGTCCCCTCTATGGGTCCCTCACCCCTGGGCCCCCTGGGGTGACCCGATGGGACTCCCACCCTGTGGCCACTCTCACCCCTGCCCCCCGCAGCGCGCTCGGACCGGTACCCCCACGTCACCTCCTACGAGGACGAGGACACAACAGAGGACGAACCCGTGGAGATCCGGCAGTTCTCGTCCTGCTCCCCCCGCTTCAGTAAGGTGAGGGGACAGGGGGGTACTGAGGGCTGGGGACACAGGAATGGTGGGGGACAGAGGGATGCGGGCACGTGGGGATGCACAGGACCTCGCACAGCCCCGTGAGTGCAGGCTCCTCGTGCCCAGCCCCATGCAAACCCTCGTGCGCCCTTTGTGCAGTCACACCTGTGCAAACCCCCATGCACGCACCGCCCCCCCACCCCACCCCGCAATGACACGTGTGCAAAGCCTCGTGCGCCGCTCGTGCGATGCCCGGGGCGAGCAGGTGCGAGGCAGTGCCGGTGCGCAGGTGTACAGCAGCCTGGAGCAGCTCTCGCAGCAGCAAGAGCCGAAGGCGGCCAAGGGACGTCCGCGGGACGAGGGGAGACGCGACGGCTTCGCCCGCGACCGCAGCTGGCGCACGGCCTCGCCTGAGCTGTGAGCGCCTGCACCGGGGTCCCCGGGGAACGGCAGGGTCCCTGGGGGGGAGCACCAGGGGCTCTGGGTTGGGGGGGGGGGGCGGGGTCGGCACACCTGGGTCCCCAGGGTGGGGGCAACGCCTGGGTGCCCTGGGTCCTGCCCAGATGCCTGGTTTTCCCAAAGGATGTCTGAGGGGGTTGTAGTGGTCAGACCCCCCCCCCAAAACACCTCGGTCCCTACAGGAAGCGTGCGTCGGCAGCTGAGGGGGCCCCCCCTGAGGGCGAGGGCAGCCCCCCTCCAGGCGCCCGTCGCCGCTTCTCAGCTCTGCTGGAGCCGGGACGCCCCGGGGCCCCCACCGAGGAGAGGGCCCCCCCCCGCAATGGGGCACCCCCCCGCGATGGACCCACAGATGGACCCAGCGAGGAGCCAGGTCGGTCCCAGATGCTGGGGTCAAAGGTGGGGGATAGAGGGTCCCGGATGCCTGGGTCCCCAGTGGGGTGGTCCCAGACACCTGGGTCCTCACCAGCCGGTACCCCCAGGGGAGCGAGTGCCGCGAGCCGGGGACCTGCCCCCACCCCGAGCCGAGCTGGGGCTGCGGCGGCCGCGGCACCCAGGGGTGGTCCCCGAGGCAGGGGGTGACAAACGCAGCCCCCGCGGCCCTGGGAAGGTCACCAAGTCAGCATCAGCCACTGCCCTCTCCGTCATCATCCCCAGCGGTGGGTGTCACCCCCGGGACGTCAGCATCCCCTCGGGACAACCCCCACCCCCCCGCCCCTCCTTGGTGGGCAGCCTAGAGACCTGGGTCCCCATGGGTGGTGTGGGTCCCCCGCATACCCGGGTCCCCAAGTGTGACGGCAGGGGGGTTGGTGGGGGTCCCCAAGTGTGACGGCAGGGGGGTTGGTGGGGGTCCCTGGACACCTGAGTCCCAAGGGTGGAAGGTCCCTGGTCACCTGGGGGTTGGGGGGGTGGGTGGGGGTGCCCATGGATGCCTGGGTCCCCATGGGGGATGGGGGGATGGGGGCCTCCCCTGGACACCTGGGCCTCTGTGGGTGGTGGAACCCCTGGTCCCATGGGTGGGGGACAGCGGGTGCCCCGGATGCCGGGGTCCATGGGTGCGGTGCCAGCCAGGGGGCGCAGGGGAGGCGCCTGGCTCCTCGCCCCTGGGCAGCCCCATGTCCCCGCGGTCACTGTCCTCGGACCCATCCTCGCGGGACTCATCCCCGGGGAGGGAGCTGGCCCCGGCCGTGGCCGCCCCCCGCTCCCCCATCGCCATCCCCCGCCCCGGCAAGAAGTTCGGCTTCACCCTGCGCGCCATCCGCGTCTATCTGGGGGACAGCGACGTCTACAGTGTCCACCATGTCGTCTGGGTCAGTGGGACGGGGGGGGTCACTGGGGAGAAAGGGGGGACATGGAGGGACGTGGGGGGGACGGGACATGAGCAGCGCCCACCACATCGTGTGGGTCAGCAACGGACGGGGCGACACAAGGATGGGGACATCAGGGGACATGGGGGGGCCTTTGGGGACATAGAGGGGACAGGGGAGTTGTGGGGGGTGAGGATGTGCACAGACCCCCCCCATGTTGTCAGAGTGGGTAGGGATCGGGGGGCACTGGGGGGGGACATTGGAAGGATGGAGGGTATCTGCAGCATCCACTGCGTTGTTTGGGCCAGGGGACGCGGCGAGGGAGGGGCTGGGGCATTGTGGCCCCGGCGCATTGTGAGTAACGGTGCCCTGTGCGTGCAGCACGTGGAGGAGGGGGGCCCGGCGCAGGAGGCGGGGCTCTGCGCCGGTGACCTCATCACCCACGTCAACGGGGAGCCTGTCCACGGGTTGGTGCACACTGAGGTCGTCGAGCTCATCCTCAAGGTCAGGGGTCATGAGATGTCATGGGGCCACGGGGTCATGGGCATGTGGGGAGGGGTCACGTGGTCAAAAGGTCACTGGGTTGAGCGGTTGTGGTGGGGTCATGGTAGGGTCATGGGGTTGCCAGAAGGTCACAATGGGGTCACGGCCAGGTTGTGGGTCCTGGTGGGGTCACAGTGGGGAGGCAGAGCGGGCTGGGCGTCTGGGTGTAGCGGAGCATGGTGGGGTGTGGCGGGGCGTGGCAGTGACCCCGCTGTGCATCAGAGCGGGACGAAGGTGCTGGTGACAACGACGCCGCTGGAGAACACGTCCATCCGCCTGGGCCCCGCACGGCGCCGCAGCGCCCGGGCCAAGATGGCGCGGAGGAACCGCCGGGGCGGCGCCGGGGGCGGCCACGAGAGGTGGGGCTGGGGGGAACTGGGGGGAAGGGGGGGGTAGAGGGTGGGGCCCAGGGTGGGGCCCGGGGGCGGGCAGAGGGCACGTCTGGGGGCGGGGCCCGGGCAGGGTGGGGTTTGTGGGTGGAGCGGGCCGGGGCCCTTGGCAGGGCCCGTGGATGGAGCAGGGGGCGGGGCCGGGGGCGGGGCCCGGCCGCCGAAGTGACGGTCCTCCCCGCCGGCAGGCGGCGCAGTGCGCTCTTCCGGCACCTGGCCCGCCAGGCCTCGCTGCTGCACACGAGCCGCTCGCTGACGTCACTAAGCCGCTCGCTCTCCTCCTCCGACAGCCTGCCCGCCTCCCCCACCCACGCGCGCGCGCGGGACCCCGCCCTCCCGCCGCGCGCCGCCGAGACGGGTACGCGCCACCACGGCAACGGGGCGGGGCCATGACAACGGGGCGGGGGGCGGGACCGTGGCAACGGGGCGGGGCGGGCCTATGGCAATGGACGGGGGGGGGGCGGGGGGATGGGACCGTGGCAACGGGGGCGGGGGCGGGACCAACGGGGGACAACGGGGGCGGGGGAGAGGGCGGAGCCAATGCAGCGGGGCGGGGGGCGGAGCCATGGGGCGGGGCGGGGCTACGGGAGCCACGAGGGTCCGAAGAGGGTGAGACGGGGCTACGGCGGCCGCGGGGGGCCGGGCGGCGGCGGCGGCGGCTCCGCTCGGTCGGCCCCGGTCCCGCGGCCGGCTCTGACCCGCGGCCGGCGCGCGCAGGGGCCTCCCCGCCCAGCAGCTCCCCGGGCTCCAGCGCGCCGCCCTCGCCGGCGCCGGCCGGGCCCCACCTGCGGCCCAGCTCGCTGCAGGGCCTGTCCCCGAAGCTGCAGCGGCAGTACCGGGCGGCGCGCTGCAAGTCGGCCGGCAGCATCCCGCTCTCGCCGCTGGCCCACACGCCCTCACCGCCCGCCGCCTCGCCGCCCGCCTTCCCCGCCAAGCTGCACCCCAAGGCCGCCGAGTCGCCCCGCCTGGCCCGCCGGGGTCCCCCCGAGAAGGCGGCGGCGGCGGCGGGGGCGGCCCGCAAGCACGGCCTGGAGGCCACCCGCAAGGACTTCCCAGCCGAGCCGCCGCTGCAGAGCCTGGCCGAGTGGGACGGCGAGAGCCCGGCCGAGGGGCCGCCCCCCGCGCCCCCCGCCCGCCGCCTGGGCCGCCAGGAGCTGCCGCTGCTACTGGGGGGCCCCCCCGCCGCCGATCCCGCCCCCCCGGGGCCGGAGGAGCCCGAGCGGGTGCCGCGGGGCCCCGCCAAGGCGCTGAGCCCGGTGCAGGAGCACGAGCAGGCCCGGCGGGGGGGCGCCCCGGGGGGGCCGCCGGTGCCCATCGTGGTGGTGGGGCCCGGCGCAGTCCCCGGGGACGGGGACGGGGCGCTGGGGCCCCCCCAGAGCACCGGGCCCCCCCCCGGCCGCTGAGCTCCCCTCCCCTCCCCCCCCCCCCCCCCCCCCCGCGGCTGTAAATCGGGGGGGACCCCCAGGCATGCGGGGCCCCCGCCCGCCCTGCCCGGGGCAGTGGCTTGCAGCCCCCCCGGCACCTCCCTGCGTATGCGAAGGGTTAATGCTGTGACACTCCCCCACCCCCGGTGTGATGTCATCGGCTCGGCAGCCCCCCCCGTCCCGGGGTGTCGCTTCCCCCCCCCCCCCCCCCCCAGCCTTCTCTTTGCTCCTGGTTCTTGCCTTGCTGATGTTACGGCAGTGATGTCACAGGTGGGGTGGGAGGGGCAAGGGCACAGCTGTGATGTCACTCGGGGATGGGGAACGGTGGCACCACAGTGGTGATGGCCATCAGGGAGTGATGTGATGTCACGACTGGTGTCGGTGGAGCGGTGATGTCCCGGCTGTGATGCCAGCGTTGGTGGGGAATTGGCAATGTTGCCGTTACGATGTCACTGGTGGCGTAGGAGGGGTGATGTAACGGTGCTGCTGTCACAACTCTGATGTAACCGAAGGCATGGGAATGGTGATGTCACAGCTACGGTGTCACTGGCAGAGTGGGGATAGTGATGTCACAGCTGTGGTGATGGCGAGGTGGGGGCAGTGACTGGTGCTGGGCGGTGATGTCACCGCCGTGAGGTCACCGAGTGTGACTGACACACCCCAAGTATGCAGTGATGTCTCACACCAGCAGCTGACATCACTGCAAGGGCTGGCCAAGCAGGTGACATCACCAACCCCACCGTGACGTTATTCCCCCCCCCCCGTTCTCGCTATGCAAACGCCCCCCCCCGGGCAGGGGGTGCCGGGGGGGGGGCCCGGGGCCAATAAAGCCTGTACAGCACCGACCCGGCGTGTGCCTCCAGGGGGAGCGAGGGGGGGGAGATTGGACCTACGTCATCACGCCACGGCCCTGGGGACCCCCGACCCACCCCAACCCCCCCCCCCCAGCTCTCTCCGGGCGGTGGTTTGGGGGTCCCGCAGCCCTGGGCCACCCCCCGATCCCGGGCAGGCGCGGGTTAATGTCACGCCCCCGCCCCACCCCCCGTGACGTCACGGCCGAGGCTCCTCCGCGGCCGTTCGCCGCCGCCGCCGCCGCCGCCGCCGCGCTTACACGGTGCGGGGGGGCCGGGAGGGGGGGTGTCGGTGGCCGTTTGGGGGTGGGGGGGGCACACACACCTTGGGGGGCAGCTGCGGGGGCCGGGAAGAGGCAGCGCGGGGTATTTAAGGGTCTTGGGGAACTCTAGGGGGGGCAGTTGGGGGTCCCTGGGGGAGGCGGTTGGGGGTCCCGGGGTGGGCAGTTGGGGGGTCCCTGGCTCAGCTGCCGCCCCCCCAGACCCCCATGGCGCTGCGACTCGCCGCCCCGCTGCTGCGCCTGGCCCGGAGCGGCGCCCGCTGGGGGGGCACGGCCCCCCCTCCGCAGGGTGAGTGGGGAGAGGGGCCCGAGAACCCCAGCTCCCCTCCTCCGACCCCCCCCCCCAGCTGCGGGGAGGGGCACAGCTGTGGGTCAGCTGTGGGGCTGGTGCCGACCCACGCTCTGTGTGTGCCCCCCCCTCGGTGTGCCGTGTCCCCGTCGTCCCCCCCCCAGCCACAGTCCCCTTCGACTGGCGGGACCCGCTGGGGCTGGAGGGGCTGCTGACCCCCGAGGAGCAGCTGCTGCGGGACACCCTCCGCAAGTACTGCCAGGAGCGGCTGCTGCCCCGCGTCCTGCATGCCAACCGCCACGAGGGTACGACCCAGCAGCCCCCGGCACCCCACCCCCACCCCAGCTCCTCAACTCCATCCCCCAAACCCCAGAATCCTCCCCCAAATCCTCCCCCATGTCCTCAAACATCCCCCAAACCCCTCACCCCCGTTACTCCCTTGGTATCTGCACATGCCCCCAGCGCCGCAAATACCCCCCAGGGCACCCCCATGGCCCTCCAAATACCTCCCAGCTCCCCAAATACCTCCCCGGTACCCCCTAATCCTGCCCAGTACCCTGCAACACACCCCCGTGCCCCCTCCCTGCAGGACCCTGGGTGGCCACGGTTGGGGGTAGGGGTGGTGGGAGCCCCCCGTTGCGGGGGTCCCCACTGCCCCCACCCCAGCTTGGCCGCCCTCACACCTCACCATGCCCCTCCCCACAGTCTTTGACCGGGAGATTGTGTCTGAGATGGGGGCACTGGGGGTGCTGGGCCCCACCATCAAAGGTGAGTGGGGGGCAGTGGAGGGACTGGGATGCCCCAGAGCGTGGGGGAGACTCTGGGGGTGCTGTGGGGTCCCTGGGGGGAAGATGGGATCCCCCTAGAGACAGCAAGGGAGCTGGCAGACTGCCAAGGGCTGAAGTGGGGTGGGGCAGGTCTCCCCCCTGGGGTTACCAGGGTGTTATTGGGGAAGTCCAGGGCGCTATGGGGGAGTGCTGGGACCCCTGGGGAGGGGCTGCGATGGCCCCAGGGGCAACGAGAGGGTTTGGAGGGTCTGGGGGGAGGGCAGTGGTCCTCCTTGGGGGTACAGGGGTGGTTATTGGGAGGGCACAGGGCTGCAGTTCCTGGGGTCGAGGGTCTGGGGGTCTCTGTGACGCAGTACTCAGGGTACAGCCAGGGGTCCCAGGGGTCTCTGTGGGGTGATGCTGTCCCCAGGGTATGGCTGTGCGGGCACCACCTCGGTGGGCTACGGGCTGGTGACACGGGAGCTGGAGCGGGTGGACAGCAGCTACCGCTCGGTGCTGAGCGTCCAGTCTTCCCTCGTCATGTACCCCATCCTGGCCTATGGGACCCCTGCCCAGCGGGACCGCTTCCTACCCCCCCTGGGTGAGACCGGCACCGGGGGGGGTCTGTGGGGCAGGACAGATGGGGTCTGTGGGTCATGAGGAGGGGTCTGTGGGTCATGAGGGGGGGTCTGTGTGGCAAGTGGGGGAACTGTGGGCAGGAGGGGGGGTGCTGTGGTGTGGGAGGAGGGGTCTGTAGGGCAAGTGGGAGGGCCATGGGGCAGGAGGGAGATTGTATGTGGGGCAGGTGGGGGGTGTGGGGCAGGAAGGGGGCCATGGGGTTCCTGGGGTCTCCCTGATGCCACCCCACCGTGGGGGGAAGCTACTGATAAAGCAGGAGTGACCTGGGCAGAGGGTGGTATGGGGCAGAGGTGGGGGGCTGTGGGAGGCCGTGGTGGTCCAGGGGACCTCCTGACACCACCCTCAGCACGGGGGGAGCTGTTGGGGTGCTTTGGGCTGACGGAGCCCAACCACGGGAGCGACCCGGGGCGTATGGAGACACGGGCCCGCTACAACCCCAGCACCAAGACCTACACGTTGCGGGGCTCCAAGACTTGGTGAGCCCCGAATCAGAGGGGGGGATGGGACCCTCCCAGGCCCCCACCCTGACCCCCCGACCCTGGCCAGGATCACCAATGCGCCGGTGGCTGACCTGTGCCTGGTGTGGGCGGTGTGCGAGGAAGACGGGCGGGTGCGGGGGTTCCTGCTGGAGCGGGGGACACCTGGCCTCAGCACCCCCAAAATTGAGGGCAAGTTCTCGCTCCGTGCCTCTGCCACCGGCATGATCCTGATGGACGACGTGGAGGTGCCAGAGGAGAACCTGCTGCCCCACGCCGTTGGCCTGGCGGTAAGGGGTGGGGTGGCGCGTGGGGGTACGCACGGGGGGCCCTGCCGCAGGACAGGGGGGCCGTGGCGACACCTGCTCGCTCCAGGGTCCCTTCGGCTGCCTGACTCACGCCCGCTACGGCATCGCTTGGGGTGCACTGGGTGCCGCCGAGGCCTGCTTGGAGACAGTGCGGCAGTACGTCCTCGACAGGTAACACCGGGGCCGGGGGATGCCCCAAAATGAGGGGTCCCCTCTGTCTCCCTGGCCCCACCGCCCCCTCTCCGCTGCAGGAGCCAGTTTGGGGGGCCGCTGGCGCGCAACCAGCTGGTGCAGAAGAAGCTGGCAGACATGGTGACTGAGATAGCCCTGGGGCTGCAAGCCTGCCTGCGCCTCGGCCGCCTCAAGGACGAGGGCAGGTGCGTACCGCCGGGGCTGGGGGGCGTTCGGCAGTGGTGGCAGGGGGGTGCCAGCATCCCGGTCCCCACAGGGCAGCCCCTGAGATGGTGTCAATGCTGAAACGCAACTCGTGCGGGAAGGCGCT
Organism: Phalacrocorax carbo; assembly: GCF_963921805.1. Classification (NCBI taxonomy): domain Eukaryota; kingdom Metazoa; phylum Chordata; class Aves; order Suliformes; family Phalacrocoracidae; genus Phalacrocorax; species Phalacrocorax carbo. The sequence goes on along the minus strand of NC_087542.1, from coordinate 132,244 downwards.
GGCCATTGCCCGGGAGGCACGGGACATGCTGGGGGGGAACGGGATCTGCGACGAGTACCACATCATCCGGCACATGATGAACCTGGAGGCTGTCAACACCTATGAAGGTACCGCCACGCTGGGTGGGGGACGCAGGGTCCCGCTGGCACCAGCGCTGCCGGGCACCCCTGAGGCCTGGCTGCTCTCTCGCCTGCAGGCACCCACGACATCCACGCGCTGATCCTGGGCCGAGCTATCACCGGCATCCAGGCCTTCGCCCCCAGCAAGCCGCCAGCACCGCGGGGCTAGCGGTGGGGGCCAGCGCCTGGCACCGCGCTGGCGGCACGCGGCTGTGACGCTGCGGCATGGCTGGCCTTGCGCCGCCGCCGGCGGGGCTGGGACATCACCCGTGGGCGGGGTGGGGGGGCGCGCTGCCGTGTCACCGATGCGACCGGCTTTCACCAACTGGACCCGGCGTCACCGATGGGACTTGGTGATGCCGACAGGACAAGGTATTGCCAAACGGACCCGCTGTCACTGACAGGTCTTGGTGTCACCGCTGGGACCCGGCAGCCTGGTTGTGCCGGGCTTTGCCATGGTGCTTCTTGGCCGGTGAACTGCCCTTGTGCCTTTGCCGTCCTTGCGGCCACTCACCAATAAAAGGTGGAAAAGCCACCATGCACCAGCCTCTGTTCGTCAGCGCCAGACTCGTCAGGATTAATTAAGCTGCCCGAATCCAGCTCTGCTGCCGGGAGGGGGCCCTGCTCCAGTGTGTGCTGTGCTGTGCAGCAGGGAGTGAGCAGACACTGGGTTTGACATTTAGGTTTTTTTCTTTTTTTCTCTTTTAATTTGTGCTAAACCTGAACACCAACAGCAACCGAAAAGCCCTTTTGGGCCAAAATCCTCCTTTCCCACTCGCAGCTGTCCTGGCACAGCCCCACTTTGGGGCAGGTGGGCTGCCATGGGGGCTCCCGTGGATTTTTTGGGGGGGGAGGGGGCCCTGCGGATTTGGGGCCCTGCTCAGGTCTCAGGCTGCAGGCAGAGGTCATGGTAGGCCGCCTCCACGGTGCGGCAGACCTGCTGGAGCTCAGCCTCGGCCTGCCCCACGCGCTCCATCACCTCCCCCAGCTCCTGCAGCCGCTCCTGGATCAGCTCGTTGTTGAGGTCGTAGAGGTGGAAGAGCCGCTCCTCCAGCTGCTCCGCCAGGCCTGAGACCTGCCGTGTCGGGGAAGAAAAGGGGGGGAATGGCTCTTGCGGGAGTGGGCAGCGCTGCTGGCACAGCCGGCGCCTGGCCACCGTCCCCAGAGGGGGTGGCAGCTGCGGCCGCCCGGGCTGGCACACCTCCCAGCCTGGCTTGGCTGCTGTCGCCGCCAGCTGCGCCCATGGTAGCCGGAGCGCCGGCCACAGTAGCCACCGAGCACTGGGTCACCATGAGCCGCAGCTGCTGAGGCCAGGCCGCCATCTGTGCGTGGGCCTGCGGGAGCCCCCCCTCACGCCCTGCTGGCATGGCCCCCCAGGCTGCAGGGACGCCGGTGGGAGCAAAGTCCAGCGCGGTATGCAGCTGAGCAAGGACGCCGAGGGCAGCCAGCGGCTGCACGGGGATGGGGGAGCCATTGGCGTCCCCTCCACTCCCCAAAGTGGGGGCGGAGGCAGCTGCCACCGCCCCCAAAGGACTGGGGGAGCTCCCTCCGCCATGGCAGTGAGCACCGGTGCATACGGCACACCAGGCTCTGCAGCTGGCGCCAGCGCCCTGCGAGAGGCTGCTCACACCGAGCTCGCTCCCCGCGGCACCACGTCTCACTGCCCCCCAGCCTGCCACTAATTCAGGCGGAATAATGCCATTAAACACATCAAGCAGAGACTGCGTGGCTGTGTGGGCCCACTCAGCAGCAAGGGGCTGGCGTGGGCTGGGGTCTCCTCGCCCACCACTCACCCCATGCCAGCAGCCGCCCCCCGTTCCCCAGCCCCCACCTTCAGCAGCAGGCTCTCCCTGAAGCCGCTCATCACGGTGTGGTCCTCCTTGCGGCTGTCATTCACCCTGTCGATCAACTGCTGTGCACGCTGCTGCAGGCTCCCGACGCTGGCATCCAGCGACGCGAAGTATCGGGAGGCCTGGCCATCCAGCACCGCTTCTGCGCCAGGCGGGGGGGCCCCAGGCAGCGCCTCCGTCCTCATCAGAATCACAGCACCCACGTGTCAGGGGCGTGCACCCCACGGGGACAGGGCCGTGCTCTGCCCCAGCCAGGGAGGGGACAGCCTGCCCAGCCGGTCACGTTAATTGGGAAACATTGGGAACCCCACTAATGACCGTGGTGACCCACGGACAAGGGATGCGTGTGTCACATAGGACAACCCTCGCTGCACCACCTGGGGGGTTGTCGCTCCCCGTACGCTCCTTTTTTCCCCTTAATTTAGGTCAAACTGTGAAGCAGTGGAGGGTGGAAAATGTGTTACCTGTCGGGGCCCTCGCTGGGGGGCTCATCCCTGCCCATCCCTGTGAAGAAGGGGCTGCTGCCCACTGCTGCCTCCTGTTCTGGCTCAGGGCCCTCACGCTCTTTCCGTGACATACCCACCCTGGGGGGCAGCCGGGGCCCAGCCAGGCCCGGCTGGGGCTACGCTGGGCTGCAACAACCTCAGCCCGGGGCGGGGGTCCCACCGCCGGGTCGGGGGTCCTGGGGCGGCTGTGGGAGCGGGGCCTGCAGCGCAGGGGCCTGGCGGGGGACCGAGGAACCGGGGCTGGCCGGAGGCCCGAGGCGAGGGAGCGGGACCCGGGGCCGCCCCTCAGCGCCCTGAGGAGAGCGCAGTAGGCGGGGGTCTCGGCGGGTCACGGACACCTGCGCCGGCCAATCGGCGCTCGCCTGGGCCGCGGGGCGACCAATGAAAGACGGCTGGAATAAAAGGCGGGAGGGGTAAAAGGCGGGAAGAGCTGGGGCGCCGCCTGAGGAGCCGGAGCGCGATGGTGTCGGGGAACGGTACGCTCGGGGCGCACCGGGGGGCCCGGGGGATGGGGGGGTCTATGGGCGGGGGAGGCCGGCTGAAGAGCGGGGAGGTGCCCCGCTGTGAGGCCGCTGGGCTGAAACACTCAGGGGGTCGCGGGGGGCTGTGGGCGGGGCTGCAGGGCCTGGGGGTACGGCTCTCCCCCACGCTGTGCAAGGCCACGGGGCTCTCCAGTCCCCGTGCACAATAAACCCCCCCCAAAACGCTGCCCCACGTGTGATCCCTGCCTCCAGCACACACACAGGCACCCAGCTGGGCAAAAGGGGTTTATTTGGGGAGAGGGTACCCCTCCCCAGGAGGTCGGGGTCTAGGCGTCCAGGCGGCAGAGGGGGCTGTCGTAGACCATCTGCAGGTTGACACGATGTCCCACCAGCTCCCGAATGTTGTTGATGCCATACTTGATCATGGTAGGGCTGGTGCAGGAGATAGGACGTTCAGCAGGGTGGCCCCCTCCCCACGCCAGGGCCCCCTCACTGCCCCCCGCCCCGCCGACTTACCGCTCCAGCGAGAGCCCCCAGGCGATGACAGATACGTTCTCAGGGAGCCCCATGGGCAGCAGCAGCTCGGGGCGGAAGACACCTGAGTTTCCCACCTCCACCCACTTCTTCAGCCCTGGAGGGGGTGTGATGGGGGTCCCCACCCCACAGGGGGTGAGGTGGGATCCCCAACCATGGGGCACCCCAGAGACCCCCTACCTCAGAAAGTGTGAGATCAAGCCGCCCTACAGTGGAACCCCAGAGCCTCACCACCCTGTAGAGGGACTCCAAAGCCCCCCTCCAGGGGAGAGAGCGAGGCTATGCTGACCTCCATGTCACAGGATGACCCCACACTGTAGAAGCACCCCAGAGCCCCCCACCCCATAGAGGAGAAAATGAGGCTAAGGTGGCTGCCATCCCATAAAAGTCACCCAGTTCCCCCCCACACACTCCATGGGGGCACATGCAGACCCTGGTGCTCCTGTGCAGACACCCCCTGCTCCATGGCAGGGGCCCCCCTCACCCTCGTGATAGCTGAACACCTCCATGCTGGGCTCCGTGTAGGGGTTATAGGCCGGTTTGAAGCGCAGCTGGGTGATGCCTGGGGACAGAGGGGGGGTGAGGAAGACCCTGGGGAGGCCCCAGCCCCTCCCCGTGTGCCCCCCCTGTGCCTTCCCATACCCAGTTTGGTGAAGAACTGCCGGAGGATGCCCATGAGGTGGCCAAGGGTGAGGCCGCGGTCGGCCACCACCCCCTCCACCTGGTGGAACTCGGCCAGGTGGGTGGCATCCAGGCTCTCATTGCGGAACACCCGGTCGATGGAGAAGTACTTCACTGGGGAGAACTTCTCCTGGGTGGGTGGGGAGGAGGCAAAGGAGGGGTGAGGTCAGACAGGGCCCCCCAAACCTGCCCTGGGCCCCCCCCAAACCCATCCCACCTGGCGGGCCAGCTGGTAGAGTGCCCGGGCACTGGCAGACGTGGTGTGGGTGCGCAGCAAGTTCCTCCGTGCCTCCTCCAGCCGCCACTCGTACTTGTACCTGGGGGGGTGGCTCAGCCAGGGGTGGGGGGTACAGCCCCGGGGGGGCATTGCCCCCCCCCCCAACCCACCCCGGGGTCTCGCCCTCACCCTTGCGAGCCATAGCCTCCCTGTGAGTGGACCTTCTTCACCTTGGCCGTGTAGCCAGCGGGCAGCTCAGGGGCCTCGGCGGGGTCTGGGGGGTGGGGATGTCAGTGGGGTTTGGAGGGGGTGTGTGTCAGTGGGGTTGGGGGGGCGCCCCCCCCCCCCCTCCTCTATCCCCAACCCCAGCACCAACCCTGCAGGAAGAAGGTGTCATGCTGGTCACGGGCCGGGTGCTGCTGGGGCTGGAAGAGGGCGTCAAAGTTCCAGAAGGAGCTCTCCACAAAGTTGTCGGTTGGCATCTCTGTGAACCTGGGGGCCATGGTGTTGGGGTGGGGGGAGAGCCATGCTCCTCCCCAGCCCAGGGGACCCCCCCAGGACTCCCCCCACGCCCCTCACTCACCCCATCTCCAAGAAGATCTGGCGGAGCTGGGAGCGCACCTTCAGCAGGGGGTGAAGGTGGCCGCAAGCGGGTGGCAGCCCCAGCGCTGAGAAGTTGTAGGGTTTGAAGGGGCGCTGCCGCCAGGAGCCCCTGCAGGGGGTCAGGGTCAGGGTCAAGAGGTCATGGGCAGGGTCAGGGGGATCATGGTAGGGCCAGGCCCTCCCAGACTCACGTGGCGATCATCTCGGGTGTCAGCTCCGTCTCCTGCCGTGCCACTGCGGTGCTGAAGGCGCTGCCTTTGCGGATCCAGTAGGATTTGAGGGTGCTGAGGGGGGTGAGGGAGGATCAGAGGGGCAAGGGGGGCTCAGGGGGTGCCCTCAAACCTGCCCCCTGCCTTGCTCACACTTCCAGCAGCAGCTTCCTCCTCTTGAGCTCAGTGCGGTCGCGCTCAGGCAGGCTCTCGGCCTCTCCCTGCTGCACCCGCTGCAGGCTCTGCTGCACCGTGTCCTGCACCTCTGGCACCTGCGGGGCACGGCGGGGGGCACCGGGGGCGGGCATAATGGGGGGGCAGCCCCCCCGGGGAGCTGGGGACAGGCCCAGCCCTGACAGGGACCCCCGCCTATCCACCCCCAGCTCCAGTGGACCGCTGCCCTTCCCCCCGGGACACGCATGGCTCCAGGGCCTGCCTGTCCCCCTGCTCTGTCCCCCCCACCTCAGCTCCAGGGGACCCCCATCTGTCCCCCCCAGCACACCCCCAGCTCCAGGGGGGCGCCACACATTCCCCCGAGCTCCGGGGGACCCCTGCCCGTCCCCCCCGGGACACTCACGGCGCGGAGGACGCGGGGGCCGCCTGGTGTCCCCTTCTCCAGCCGCAGCCACTTGTTGGCCATGGCCTTGCTGAAGCCCACCGAGCCGCCGGGCAGCTTCTGCGGGCACAGGGCAGCTGTGAGCGGCCCGGCGCCCCCCGGTATCACCCGATCCTTCCTCCCCACCCCCAGTCCCCCCCCCTCCCAGTCCCCCCGCTCACCATGGCGTCGCTCTGGGGCAGCCCCTCCACCGGGAGGCTCCGGAAGAGCCGCACCTCAGGGCTACCATCCCGCAGCACCTCCGCGCCCTCGGGGCTCAGCTCCCACCGCTGGGCCGCCCGCGCCTCCGCCTCGATCACCTGTCGGGACCGGCACCGGGCTCGGCACTAGGACACCGGGACCCCGAGCACCGCCCCGGCCCCGTGCCCCACCGCTCCCACCTCCCCCAGCGCCTGTAGGCTCTTGACGGCGCCCACGAGCGTCTGGTGGTCGAGACCGAGAGCGGCGGCTGCCTCCAGGCTGCAGAGGCCCCCGCCGGGCCCCGCCGCCTCCTGCTCCAGCCGCTGCAGGAGCAGCTCCGCCACGCTCGGCGACATCCCAGCGCCCACCGAAAGCGCTCCCCGCGCTGCCCGGAAGCGCTACCGGCGCCCACCGGAAGCGGCGGGGCGGGCGCCATCTTGAGAGTGGCGCGTCGCCATCTTGAGAGTGGCTTTGCAGGAGGGAGGCCGGCCGGAGCTATGGGAGGGCTGTGACGCCAAGAGGCTGCGGAGTGACGTCATGGGGCGCGAGGTGACTTTAACGCGCCCTGGTCCTGCGAGGGTCTTAGCTCAGCGGCAGGCGGGCCGCACCCACCATGCCTCACCCCCAGCCTGTCACTATGGCAACAAAGACCCTGGGCCCGGCCTGTCGTGGCACTGACACCGACCCCAGGCACCCCACCGCTGTGACGATGGCCCCTGGGACCAGATCCGGGGGGCGCATGCGCCCCATCAGCGCTGCCCCCCAGCCCGCGCCTCCCTGCCTTTCATATATGCTATGACATTGCTGGGCCGTGTTACATCATCACTTTATCACAGCTGTGTATAGGTCATAACACCCTAAGACAGCAGGGAGACCCCTTGTCTTGTGCGTCCTCCCCCCACTCCGCGTGCTCCCCCACTGTGTCGGGGACCCAACCCCCCTCCTGGTGCCGTTATAGGGTGGCGGACGCCGCCCCCCACGTGGGCCACGGGAGGCCTGGCCCTTTAAGAGCTCCCGACCCCACGTGACCGCGGTGACGCGCCCCACGAGGGGAGATGAGAAGCGCGCGGGAGGGGAGGGGGGGGCGTCTCCCTCCGAACGCGTGGTCGCTCCTCATTGGCCGTTGTGCTCAGCCAATGGAAAGCGGCCATCTGGGACGCCAACGTTCGGGGGCGCCGTCGCCGCCGGCCAGCGGGCGTTCAGCCAATAGGAGCGGGCCCCTCGCGGGCGCGGGCCAATGGGTTAGGGCCGTGGGCGGGCCGAGGGGCGGCGGAGGGATAAAAACTGCTGCCGTCACCGCCCCCCTCCGCAGTGCCGGGCGCCGCCGGGCCGGGAGAGAGGGAAGGAGCGGCTGCGCCGCCTGGGACCGCCGCCATGAGCCGCCTTGGCCTCCCCGTCCTGCTCGGCGCCCTACTGGCGATGGCGGCGGCCGGGCCCACCCAGTTCTTCCGGGAGGAGTTCACGGATGGAGGTAAGGAGGAACGGGAGTCTTGGGGTCGGGGGGGGGGGGTTTGAGGTGAGGGCGGGGTCTGTGGGGCCCACTGATGTGAAGGGGACCTGGGTCGGGGTCCCTGAGGTTGATGGGAGGCTGTGGGCACCTGAGGGGTACCTGGTGGGGGGTCCCTGAGCTTGGTGGGAGGCTGTGGGGACCTGAGGGGGACCTGGTGGGGGGTCCCTGAAGTTGGTGGGAGGCTGTGGGGACCCGAAGGGGACCTGGTGGGGGGGTTCCTGAGGTGGAGGGAGGTTGTGGGGACCTGAGGGGGACCTGGAGGGAGTCCCAGAGGTGAAGTAAGACTGGGGTCCTGGGGGGGACCCTGAGGTGAAGTGGGGCCTTGGGGGGCGGTCCGTGAGACAAACGGAGGTTGCGGTGGGGCTGAGGGGGGGAACTCCCCAAGGTGAGGGAGGTGGCTGTGGGGACTTGGGGTATTCCATGAGGTGAGGGAAGGTATGGGGGGAGCCTGGAGGCCTTCCCTGAGTAGGAGGTGAGGGGTTGTGGTAGGGGGTGTACAGGACAGATGGGAGGGTTGAAGAGGTCTCATCTAGGCTGAGGAGGAGGGTCATATGGGGGATGAAGGATTTTGGCTGAGGAGGGTCCAAGTCTTTGGAGGAATGGTGAGGGTGAGTGAGGGTTCTAGGTTAGTCTTCAGGTAGAGCTGGGGAAGATAAAGGGGGCTCAGAGATTTAGGAGAGGGGTAGGGGTCAGCAGAAAGGTGTAGGGGGCCTCAGGGCCTGCTTCAACGAGTGGTCCTGGGGAGAACTTTGTGCCCGAGCTCTGCCCTGGCCTGGGGAATGGGGGCCCTGTGAGGACACAGGGGACTGAGGCCCCCCCCCGGCTTTGGGGGACCAGAGAGGCAGCAGATAGGGGCTGGGCAGGAGCTGGCTCACACTGGTAGTTTGTCCTTACCTGGGAGCCTGAATCCTCCTGCAGCCTGACAGTGAGAGGCACCCCAAGACCTGAGCTCCACTGGGGCTCCAGCCACAGGGGAAGGGAGGAGCAATGTAGAGGGGTCCAGTTCTAGCTGTGGGTGCAGGTGTGCAGCTCTCCTCAGTGGGTTCCTCTGAAGTGTGACAGGCCTTGGGAGCTGTCCTCCTGCCAGCTCTGCATGGCAGGGGCAGAAGTGACTCCCCAGCTGTGGGGAAGGGGCTTGAGCTCTGGCATCCTCCCCTCCCACAGATGCCTGGACCCGCCGGTGGGTGGAATCGAAGCACAAGCCTGACTACGGCCGGTTTGTCCTCACGGCTGGGAAGTTTTACGGTGATGCTGAGAAGGACAAAGGTGAGGTGACCCCCCAAGGCTGGGCTGTGCTGGGTGGGGAACCCCAGGGCCTGGAGGCCTCCCTACCCCAACAATCCTGCATCCCGCAGGGATCCAGACGAGCCAGGATGCCCGGTTCTACGCCATATCCTCCCGCTTTGAGCCCTTTAGCAACTGGGACAAGACGCTAGTGGTGCAGTTCACAGTGAAGCATGAGCAGAACATTGACTGTGGTGGCGGCTACGTCAAGCTCTTCCCGGCCAGCCTGAACCAGGAGGACATGCATGGTGACTCGGAGTACAACATCATGTTTGGTGGGTCCCTTGGTCCCCCTCCGCCCCCTGGGGTGCTGTGTGTGGGCCCCCCCTCACCCCCTGTCCCGTCCCCCCCCAGGCCCTGACATCTGCGGCCCGGGCACCAAGAAGGTCCATGTCATCTTTAACTACAAGGGGAAGAACGTCCTGATCAACAAGGATATCCGCTGCAAGGTGGGTGGCGGGTGCAGGGGGGGCCTGCCCTGCCCCATGGAGGTGTTCCTGGCCCCACTGAGCCACCCCCTCCCCACAGGATGATGAGTTTACCCACCTCTACACGCTGGTGGTTCGGCCTGACAACACCTATGAGGTGAAGATTGACAATGGGCGGGTGGAGTCGGGAAGCCTGGAGGAGGACTGGGATTTCCTGCCGCCCAGGAAGATCAAGGACCCTGAGGCCCGGAAACCTGATGACTGGGATGAGCGGGCCAAGATTGATGACCCGGAGGACACCAAGCCTGAGGTTCAGGGGGCTTTTGGGGGCTGTGGTGGGGGTGTGAGGGGCTGTGGCAGTGGCCTGACCCTGCCTGGCCCTGCAGGACTGGGACAAGCCTGAGCACATTCCTGACCCCGATGCCAAGAAGCCAGAGGACTGGGATGAGGAGATGGATGGGGAGTGGGAGCCCCCTGTCATCCAGAACCCTGAGTACAAGGTGAGGCTGGGGGTCTGGGTAAGGGGGGTGTGGGTCTTGAGGGGCTGGTCCGTGCCCCCCCTGACCCTCCTGATCTCCCCAGGGTGAGTGGAAGCCCCGGCAGATCGACAATCCCGACTACAAGGGCAAGTGGGTGCATCCTGAGATCGACAACCCTGAGTACAGCCCTGACCCGCATCTCTATGCCTATGACAGCTTTGGTGTCATTGGCCTTGACCTCTGGCAGGTGTGTGGGGTGGCAGCCCCCTCCCCAAACCCCTCATGTACCCTCCCCCAGCCCCCCCCGCTAAACCCCCTCTGTTCCACAGGTGAAGTCTGGCACTATCTTTGATAACTTTCTCATCACTGATGATGAGAAGCTGGCAGAGGAGATCGGGAATGAGACCTGGGGGGCCACCAAGGTAAGGGAGGGGGGTGGGGCTGGACTTCAGGACCCCCCTGGTGACTGCCTGGTCCCTATTTGGGACCCCTGGTGACCCCCTCAGGCCCCTCAGTGATCCCTGCCCTGTGTCCCGCAGGAGGCGGAGAGGAAGATGAAGGAGCAGCAGGATGAGGAGCAGCGGAAGAAGCAGGAGGAGGAGGAGAAGCAGCAGAAGGAGGAGGAAGGGGACGAGGAGGGGGACGGGGAGGAGGATGAGGAGGAGGATGAGGAGGAGCCTGAAGCTGAGGCTGAGCCCGAGGGGGCGGAGGCGGCCCCGCGGGATGAGCTGTGAGGGGCGGCGCGGCCCGGCTGGCCCCGCGGCGGGACCGTAATGTCTCTGTGAGACCTGGACTCTTTTCTATGGCGCCGCCGCCCGCCCGGGGCGGGCCCGGGGAGCGGGGGGGGCCGGGGCGAGGACTCAGGAAGGGGCGCCGGGCCTGGTAGGGCAGGGGCGGGGGGGGGTGAGACCCCGCCCGGTACCGGCGAGGGGTGGGGCTCTGCGGGCGTACGTGGCTGTACGGGTGTCGCGATTCGGTTTCTATTAAATTAAGGCTCCTCCCGGTGCTGTCGGCTCCGCTCCCTCCGCCCGCGCCATCTTCCTCCCGCGCCGCCATTTTGTGTCGCAGTGCGGCTCACGTGACGGGTGCCACCGCCCTTTTCCCGCGTCACGTGATGAGGAGCGGACAGGCCCGCGCTGTGACGCAATTCCGGCCTCGCGTCACGTGGCGGAAGCGGCGGGGCGCCTAAGATGGCGGCGGCGTGAGTTGCATGTTGTGGGGCCGCCGGGAGGAGCCGGAGCCGCCGCCGCGCCATGGCGGTGACCGTGACGCTGAAGACGCTGCAGCAGCAAACCTTCAAGATCCGTATGGAGCCGCACGAAACGGTGAGCGCGGCCCGGGCGGGAGCGGCCCGCGGGGAGGGCGGGCGGGCGGGGCCGGGCCTCACCCCCCGCCGGCCTGGGGCGGCCCCGATCCCGCTCCTGCTCCCGCCCGCGGCGGGGCCGCCGCCCCCTGCAGTGGGGCAGCCCGTGGCTTCTGCGCCCCAAGCCCGTTTCGCGTCTCTGCTCCCCTCCCCCCCCCCTTCCCGGTCAGGTCGGGGCGGTTCACGGGGGTGGGGGGGGGAGGCGCTCCGTGTCCCTTCTGCTCCGTCAGCCGTTGGGGGGGGCGGTTCCTGTCACTGCACAGCCTGGGGCTCCCTAGTGCTCCCCCCGCCCCCGCGGCTGCTGCTCGGATGCCTGGGCACTCTGCCCCCCTAGAGAGGGATTATTTGGGTGGAGTTGAATATCGAGGGTGGCTGAACCTCCCCCCGGGCTCAGAGCAACCTCCCCAGCTACTCCCTCACCTCTGGTGCTGTCACTCCGCTAGCCCCAGGTGGGACAATAACCACCCCATCTAAGGGGACCTTGTTGGTTTTGGTGGGACCCCATGATTTTGGGGTGACCCTGTTTGGGGGCTGTCGCTGATCCCCTGTGCCCCCTCTAAGGTGCGGGCACTGAAAGAGAAGATTGAGGCGGAGAAGGGCAGCGACGCCTTTCCTGTGGCTGGGCAGAAGCTCATCTATGCCGGGAAGATCCTGAGCGATGATGTCCCTATCCGCGAGTACCGCATCGATGAGAAGAACTTTGTGGTTGTTATGGTGACCAAGGTGGGACCTCCCCTGGTTCTGCCCACCCCCCCTCCTCAATGGGATCCCCCTCAAACCCTATGCCTGCTCATGACACCTTCCCACAGGCTAAGTCGACGCTGGGCACCGCAGCCCCCGAGGCCGGAGCTGGCGGCACCTCGGAGCCTCCTGCAGCACCGGGGCCCCCCCCAGCCACTGATGCCGTCCCCCCACCACCAGCTGCCCCCAGTGAGGAGACACCATCCCACGATCTCCCTCCGCTAACCCTCTCAGAGCCTGCGGCAGGGTAAGGGGGGCAGAGCCCCGAGGAGGGGGGAATTGGGGTGTGTGTGGGTGGTCTAATTTTGTCAGACCCTGGGGTTGAGGGGCGTAGGGCACACGAGAGGCTGAAGCAAAGCATATGGGGGGGCTGCAGGGGGCTTAGGGGCTAATACAGACAAGATTTGGGGGGGGGGTGTGTGGAAGTAGCAGGAGAGTGGGGGCTGGGGCTGGGGCTGGGCCAGCGTGGGGTGGGGTTAGGGGGCCACGGGGTTTTGAGGGGGCCAGCTGTGCCCTGGAGCTCCCAGAAAGGCCCCGGCTGCCACATCTCTCTCTTGAATCCACAGCTCTGTTCCCCCCCCAGGTAGTGCGGGGCGCTCAGCTGACGCCGCCTCCACCCTCGGTGGGTGCCGGGGAGCGGGGGATGGGGGAACTGGGGGTCTTCTGGGCAAGAGGAAGTGGGGGATGGATGTGGAGGGATCCCTGGGCTGTGGAGACTGGTGATCCCCATGGAGATGGCGGGGTGGGGGTGTCCCAGAACGTGGTGGTCCCTGAGACGGGGAGGAGTCTGGGACTGGGGGAGGCAAGACGGGGGGTCCTGAGTGGGGACGGAGGAGAGGGGGAGGTGTTGTGGAAGATGTTGGGGGTCCCCGCGTGATGGGATGGGACAGATAAACGGGGGTCTTTGAAGTTCAGAGTCATTGTTACGGGACAACGATGGTAAATGGGAGAGGTAGGGGGGTGGGGATCTGTGGGGGCCCAGAGGGGTCCCAGGGCCAGCGCTGATGCGGGACCGGCAGTGACGGGCTCGGAGTATGAGACGATGCTGACGGAGATCATGTCGATGGGGTACGAGCGGGAGCGGGTGGTGGCCGCGCTGCGCGCCAGCTACAACAACCCCCACCGTGCCGTTGAGTACCTGCTGACGGTGAGCTGGGGGCTGGGGGGGTGTTGGGGGGGGTCCTGGGGGGTGTAGGGGGGGCTCTGGGCCCCCCCTGACCCCCACTGCCCCCAGGGCATCCCCGGCAGCCCCGAGCCTGAGCGCCCACCAGTGCAGGAGAGCCGCCCCCCGGAGCAGCCAGCGCCTGAGGGTCAGTGGGGCGGGGCTTATGGGGCCACACCCATGGTCTCTCTGGGGGGGTGCTGGGAGGCCTTGCCCCCTCAGGGCAGGGCTCAGGGCTCCACCCCCAGTGAGCAAGATCCTGGCCTCGGGGTGTGGCCTTGGAGGCTCCTTCCCTCAGGGGCCTGGACTAGTGCTGAGAACGGCCCCCGGGAGCCCCACCCAGTTCCCTGCGTAGAGGTGTGGCTCTGCTGCGTCCCTCATTGGGTGAGGGTGTGGCCTGGGTGGAGGTGGGTGGTGCTGTCTGGCTCCACCCCCTGGGGCAGTGCTTGGGGCTTGGCTTGAGGGTTTTCCTCCTGGGGATGGTGGGGGTCTGTTGTTGTCAGACCCCTCCCTGTGGGTGTAGCTTGGTCAGGCCCCACCCACCGACCCCACCCACCCACAGGGGAAAACCCACTGGAGTTCCTGCGGGAGCAGCCACAGTTCCAGAACATGCGGCAGGTGATCCAGCAGAACCCGGCCCTGCTGCCCGCCCTGCTCCAGCAGCTGGGCCAGGAGAACCCCCAGCTGCTCCAGGTACCCACCCCCACCCCCCAGATCCCCCTGGGATCCCCCCCCGAGACCCCCACCTCACACTTCCCCTCCCCTCCCCCCCCCCCCCCCCCCCCCAGCAAATCAGCCAGCACCAGGAGCAGTTCATCCAGATGCTGAACGAGCCGCTGGGGGAGCTGGGTGACCTCGAGGGGGAGATGGGCGCCATCGGGGATGAGTCCCCACAGATGAACTACATCCAGGTGACGCCTCAGGAAAAAGAAGCCATAGAAAGGGTAAGGGCGAGGGGGGCGTTGGGGGGGGGATGGGGCACAGGCTTTGGGCCGTCAGCAGGGTGCAGGGCGAGCTCCTTGCTGCTATAGGGACCACAGTCAATAGCGTGGCTCATCTGTGGACACAACTCGCAGCACGATGCCCAGGCACCACTAGGAACCTGAGTTTCCAGTGCTGAGGGAGTTGGGGAAACAGCCTATTAGAGCTGTTATTAGGGCTTAGTGTGAACACCGGAAGGAAGCAAAGGATCCTTGTGGCCATTAAGAACAGCAGTTGGGCTCTGGTTCCCGGGCTCTGGCGTTAACAGCAGTGGAAAGCGGCTGTTAGTCAGAACTGGAAAAGCAATAGCTGTTTTCAGCCATCGTTAGGGACCAGAACTCGTAATCCTGCTTGGTAACGTGTGTAGAGCTACTGTGAGAGTTAGTTACCGTTATGGTCCAGAGGTAACAGTGGTGACAAGAAGCTGTGCCTGCCCTGGGGTGTCAGTAGGGCCCAGAGTGAATGCTCCCCTCCTGCAGTTGAAGGCGCTGGGCTTCCCAGAGAGCCTGGTGATCCAGGCTTACTTCGCCTGCGAGAAGAACGAGAACCTGGCGGCCAACTTCCTGCTCAGCCAGAACTTCGACGACGACTGAGAGGCCAGGGCAGGCGCCCCCCGGCCTCCCCCCCTGCCAGGGGGTAGGTGGCTGTGAGCGGCGCCCCCCAGGGGCTGTGGGTGTGGCTCTGCCCTTCAGGCAGGGGTGGGACTAGGGCCTCCATGGGGCCCCAGCCCTGCCACGCCCTGAGGGAGCAGCAGCAATGGGTGGAGCACCTGTAGTAGCCACCCCCCCCCCTCACCCCACCCCAAAAACCAGCGTGGGGTGAGCTCAGCAAACTGCTTTCTCCTGTCCCCCCTCCTTCCCCATTTGGCCCTGGTGCGGGAGGGCGGGGGGCAGGGTGCAGCACCGCAGGAAGAACCACAACTTGGGGGAAAAGATTAAACGCAGAATTTTAAACCCATTTTGGGGGTGCATGGGTGTGATTTGAGGACAAGGTGGGGGTCAGGAGGAGTCGGCCCCTCTGCCCTCGGGGAGGGCCCCTGGGTGGGGCCGGGAGGCGGCAGCGGCCTCGGCGGCAGCCATGGCACTACGGGTAGCCTCCACCCGCTCCTGCCGCTGCCGTCGCTTCTCCTCCCGCCGCTGGCGCTGCTCCAGGTCCTGCAGCAGCGCCTGGGCCTGGGGGCTGCCACGGCGAGGGGTCCCGGCGCGAGAAGGCCCTGCCAGCCCCGCCTCAGCCAGCAGGCGCTGCCGCCGTGCCGCCTCCTGCCGTGCTTTCTCCCGTGCCTGTGCCCGCTCCTGCCGCCAGGCACTCACCCGCGCTGGCATCGCTGCCAGGCTGGAGGCGATCAGCTGCTGCCTGGGGGAGAGAGGGGAGAACCCTGGGATGGGGATGCCCTCAGTCCCAGCCCCCCACTCGCCTGGTCCCAGTTCTCCCAGTGCCTCCTGTCCCCCCAGTCCCAGTGCCCACAGTTCTCCCCAGGCCCAGTTTTCACCAGTTTCCTCTCCCTTGACCGTGGTCCCAGTTCTTCCAGTGCCACCAGTCTACCCCCAATGCCCCTGGTTCTCCCAGTGTCTCCCCAGCCCCATTTCTCCCAGTTTTCACCAGTTTCCTTCCACTCCCCCATCCCCGATCCCAGTTCACCCAGTGCCACCAGTGTACCTCCAGTACCCCCAGAGCTCCCCTCTGACCTGATGCCAGTTCTCCCATTTGCCCCGGTTTTGCCCGGTGCCCCTCCAGACCCTGATCCCACCTCCCCCGGTGCCCCCACCGCCCCCAGGCCCGCTCCCCGTTGCCCCCCAGCGCCCCCCGCCCCACCTCTCCGCCCGCCGCCGCGCCTCCTCCTGCTCCCGCCGGTCCAGCGCCGCCTCCATCTCCCGCAGCGGTGGGTTCCACTCCCGCTCCTCCGCCTCCACCGCCCGCAGCTGCTCAGGGTCGGGCCAGAGCCGCCAGGCCGGCACCGCCGCCGCCTCCCCCAGCCGCCCGAAGCGCCGCGCTGCAGCCCGCGGGTCAGCGGGGTCCGCCGGCGCCGGGCCGCTGCCGCGCCGCAGCGGGGCCGCCCGGTAGGGTCGGGCTGGGGCAGCGATCGCCAGCGAGACCCGGGCCTGGCCCAGCGCCGCCGCCAGCGCTCGCCCCAAGGGCGCCGCCATCTTCGCCGGGCGGCGGAAGTGACGTGCGGAAGGGGCTGAAGGCGCGGGCGGAAGACGGGCTGGGAGGTGACGGGCGGGGGAGGGGGAGTGGGTGGTGGCAGCCCGGGGGGGGGGGACCCCAACAGGGATGGGGGACCCAGAGAGCGCGGGCGGCTTGTAACGGGGAGAGCCCCTGCGGGGTACCCAGGGCGTTAGAGCCCCCTTCGGTGTTGGGTTCGGTGTTCGGGGGACCGTGGCGGGGGGCAGTGGGGACCCCGAAACGGAGCTGGAAGCGGGGCGGGGGGGGACTGTCCCCGCCGCGGTGCTCCCACACCGCCGCCCCTCCCCCGGTGTGTGTGGGGGTGGGTTTGGGGGGGGATTTGGGCTGGGCGCGAGTTCCCCTCCCCCCCCGCCCCCCTCCCCCCGCCCCCCCCAAACCTTTTCAGTCGTAGCCAAATCCCGGGGCGCGCTGCCAAGGCCTCGGCGGCGTTAACCCCTCCTTGCCCGCCGCCGGGCCCCGAGGCCCCCGCCCGAGCCCTCCCCCCCGCCCAGGGGCACCCCCGGACGCCGGGGTCCCCCGCGGGGAGGAGGCGCGGGGTGCGCCGTGCGGCCGGGCGATGGGAAAAGGGCGTGGGGGGCGCCCGGACGCCTAGGTCCGCTCCCCACGTGGGCCCCACGGGGGGGCCAGGGCCCCCGGGCGCCTGGGTCCGCTCCCCCCCCCCCGCCCCCCGGCTCTGGCTGGAGCTGCCGGGGGCCCGGGGGGGGGGGGCGGGGAGCTTTAATGGCTTCCAGGCCTCGGCAGCCGGCGAAAACCCGTTCCTAACCAGAGCCAAAATCCCCCAAAATCGCCCCAAAACATTCCCCAGGCCTCCCTGGGGTGGGGGACCCAGGCGCCCAGGTCCCCCCACCCCCACTGCAGCCCCCAGGCCTCCCCCCACGCCAACTGGGGGACTCAGGTGTCTGGGCTGCCAGCCCCCCCCCCGCCATAAACCCAAGGCCCCCCTAAACCCAGCCAAGAGGAGGGGCTGGAAATTGGCCCATTTTGGGTCAGTTTTGCCCGATTTTGGGGCCTCTGCAGTTCCTTCGCTCCCACCTTTGTCTTTCCCCACTGCTGAGACCCCACAGCCCCAGATTTACCACCACGGGGGGGAGAATGGGGACACAGTTCTCCCCACGGAGGTTTTTCCTGTCCAGCCTCAGGGATGAGGGGGTGCAGACCAGACCCCGGGGTCTCCCCCGGGGTCCCTCCCAGGCGCCAGGGTCCCTGTCCCCAACATGTCCTCACAGCTGGCAGAAGATGTGCTGTGGTGTCAGTGCCGGTCCTGGCATGTCACAGCGTGTCAGGGTGTGTCGTGGCATGTCAGGATGTGTCATGGCGTGTCAGCGCACATTGTTGCATGTGGCAGCGTGTGTGAGCGTGCCCCCCGCCCTGTGCCCGGCTCTGTCTACAGCCCCAGCTAGTCACGGTGACACATCTGGCACCGGTAGCCCCCAAGCAGCTGGTGGGGACGGGGATGGGGGCAGCTTGATGGGCCCCGTGTGATGCATGACGGCTGCACACACGTGTGTGCAGGGACACAGGGACTCGGACGTGCTGGGTCCCCTCTGGCCATGGTGGGCAACGGGTGCCCGGACACCTGGGACAGCCCTGTCCCCACCCCTGCATGGGGATCCAGGTAGGGGCTTCATGGCGCCGTGTCCCCCCCTGTCCCCCACATGACAGCAGTGCCCCCCCCATGGCAGCGGCTCAGTGGGGGGGGGGACCGCAGCTGTGCCCACCCTCCCCACCCCCGCACGGGGGGGACCCAGGCATCCAGGCAGGGGGGGATGCTGATACACTCCCCCACACTCCTGGGGTCCCGTCCAGCCACGGCCCCCCTGGCCAAGGGCCACCCAGGGCACCCAGTGACACCTGGGACACCCCAAAGCCAGGGCCCCTTGTGCCGCCCCTCGATGCTTTGGGCCGCAGCAGCGCCGGCACCTCCGGCAGCGAAGGGGTGACAGTGGCTGTGGCGGCGGTGCCAGCGCTGGCACCCGGTGGTGACAGATGGCGGAGGGACGCGGCCGCAGCCGGAATGACAGATGAGGCTGCCACCACCGCCGTCACTGCCACTGCCACTGCCATCGGCACTGTCACTGTTACCCACACTGCCATGGCGCTGTCACTGCCACTGCCACTGTCATCGGCACCGTCATGACACGGTCAACAGCACTGGCACTGCCATTGTCGCGGCACTGTCACCACCGCCGGCAGTGTCACTGTCACCGCCACTGCCACTGGCACTGCCACCGCCGTTGTCACGGCACGGCCGCCACAGCCGCCACCAGACTGTGCCGCCTCTCCCCGCTGCCACCGCCGGCGCTGCTGTCACTGTCACCCGTGGGGAGTCACAGCGGCCCCTGGGTACCTGCGGCTGCGGGGTCCCTGCACGGGGTGGGGGCAGGTGGGGGACCGGTGTCCCCACGACCAGCGTGTCCCCCCGTGGTCCCCCCGTGGTCCCCCCGGCCGTCCCGACAGGGGCGGGGCCCATCCCGGCGGGGGCGTGTCCATAGTGGGTAGGGGCGTGTCCCGCGCCGCTAGTGGGCGGGCCCGAGAGTGGGATGGGCGTCTCCCGGGGCGTCTCCGGGGGCGGGGCCTGGTGGGGGCGGGGCCGGCGCGGCGCTTCCCGCGGCAAAAGTGCGGCGGGCGCCAACTTCGGGCAAACTTTACCCGCGCGCCGCCGGTACCGGCACCCCCGGACCCGGGACCCCCCCGGACCCCCGGCACCCCCGGACCCCCCGCCATGCCCCGCCGCGGCTGACACCGCCGCCATGTACTCCCCGTACTGCCTCACCCAGGTACGGCCGGGAGCGGGGGGCCCGGTAACGGGGGGCGTCCGGTAACGGCGGGTCTGTGAAGGGGGGTCCGGTCCGGGGGGTCCGGTCCCAGCTTTGCTGCGCACCGCGAACGGCTGCGGCCCCCCCCCCCCCCCCCCCGCGCCAAAATCGGGGTGCATTGGGTGGGGGTGCGACCTTTCCCCGGTTGCCGATACTGGGCGGGCGGCGACTCCGCTTCCTCCGCCGGCCCCGGGGCCCCGGGTGAGCCGCTCCCGGTGCGCGGCTGCCGGCGGTCCGGGGCTGCTGCCGCCTCTGGCCGGTATGTCTCGGAGAAGCTCCACTCGGACCCCCGGTGCGAGGGTCCCCGGTTGTGCCCGGCCCTGTGCGGGGGGACTCGATCCGGCGCGGGGCAGCGACCCCGGACCCCCCAGCCCGGTGCCGCCGCGAAGCCCCTTCCTGCGAGCGGAGGGAGCCGGGGCAGGGGTTACCCAGGGGGAATGGGGTGGTGGGGGTGGGGTTGCCCCACGGGAGGCGTCGCTCACGGGGCACCCGCAGGACGGTGCAGTCGGTGCCCGCGGGGTGTTTTGTGCCTGTGGGCACCGCCGGGACGGGCTGAAACCCGGTCCCGGGGGGGTGGTAGCCCCGGGGCCCACAGAAGGGCGGCCGGGTGGCTCGGTGGGGCCGGGAGAGGGTGAGGCCCCTGCAGGGGCACCGGCGCTGGGGAATGCCTTGTATTGGGGGGATTTGTTGGGGTGTTGCGGGGGACCGTGGGGAGGGAGGTCTTTACAGGAGGACTGTGGGGTCCGTGGGGTTTTGGGGGTTGTCTGTGGGGAGGGGCAACGCCGGTCGCTGGGTGGGGGCACGTTTTGGGGGCTGTGACATAGGGGTCCCTATGGGAGTTCCTATGGGGGTTCCTGCCCCCCCCCCCCGATATCCTGGGGTCCCCCTGGGGTCCCACCATGATTGCCTGGGCGGCCTGGCCCCCCCTGCCAGGCGTTGCTGCTTCCCCCCCCTGCCGTTGCCCTTTTCTCCCGCTTTTCGTGGAGGTTTTGGCGGCCGGTTGTGTCTGGGCGGGCGGCCAGCGGCGCTTCTCGCAGCTTCGGCGCCCGCCCCACACACGCGTGTGCACGCGCCAGCAACACGCCATTGCACATGCGTGTGCCCCTGCCTGCACACGCCAGCAACATGCCTGTGAGCCCGCCTGCCTGTACTGGTGCACACACATGTGGTCCTTCCTGCACACACAATTGCACATGTGTGTGTGCTTCCATGTACACATAGTCAAACACGTATGTGCTCGCTGGTGCGTGTGCACGATCACACTCTGCATGTGTGTGCATGCCCCTGTGCGCACCCCGTCTCACATTGTGCACACACATGCGTGCACACACATATACGTGGTGGCCTCATGGGCCCAATCCTGAGCGTGCTGAAGCGTGGCTGTGTGCACAGGCGCCGCATGCTGACACGCGTGTGCTTCCCTCTCACCCCCTTTTCCCTTTTGAGCCATTTCTGGGCGGTTTTGGGCTGCTGCCACCATCCCCCACCCCGGCACAGGGCCAGGCCCCCAGCGTGCGCAGGATCTGGCCGCTGTGCCCAGCTGCGGGCACAGAGAGCGGCACGCATAGCGGCACCTATAGCAGCACGTATAGTGTCATGTGTAGCGGCACGTATAGCGGCAGCTCCTGCCGCTGGGCCCTGTGGCTGACCAGGCGTGGGATGTACCTCGTCTGCCACTGGCGCAGCACCAGCGCCGGTCCCCTACAGTTCCCGTCCCCTGTAGCCGGCGTAGCTGGCAGCAGCTCCTCTCTGTGTGCCATAACCCGCAGCCTCGGCGGTGAAACCCCGCGGCTGCATGCATGGCCCCAGCCCCCACCAGGATGTAGCCCCCTGGCCCAGCCCTGGGCTCCAGCTGCCGGTGCTGTGGCTGCTCGCTGGGCCAGTGTCCCCCGTGTCCCCTCAGGTCTCCCAGCTGAAGGCTCCCGGCCGTGCAGAGCCGCCCCTGGCCTGGACCCCGGCGGGACGTAGTGCGGCCTCGGAGCAATGTGGGTCGCTGTCACCCTTGCTGTCGTGACATCACTGTTAACTGTCACCAGCTGGGTGACCCCTGGGGTGGATCAAGGGCACCCACAGAACCCCCCTGGCTGCACAGAATACCCCCGTGGCCATTTCCTCTCCAAAGACCAGGGGAAAATACACAGCGCCCCTCAGAGCCACCCCCACACAACCCCACCCCATCCCCACGCAGCTGCCATGGGGGGAGGCAGCCCAACCTACACCGCAGGGCTGCGTGGGCTGCGCGTGCCTGGCCCCTATAGCCCCTATAGCCCCGGCGGGCGTGTGGCGGCGGCCGCAGCAGCACGTGCGTCTCCAGCCCTTGTAGCAGCGCAGCGTAGGTGGGTGCAGCGCGGGGCGCTGTGGCCGGTGCGGGGTGCGGTGCAGGGCGTGAGGCGCTGCCAGCAGCGGGGCGCAACGCGCCGCGCGCTGTGGGTGCCGTGTGTGCGTCACGACGCATAACGTAACGCGCGTTTGGGGGTTCAGTGCAGCGAGAGCCGGGGTCCGTGCTCTGCACGTGCCATCTACAGGACACATATGTGACATGTATGTCATAGGCAGCGTACCACGTCCTTGGGGCGGCAGCCGGCAGCCGAAGGTGCGCTGCTGAGCGGGGCGCCAGAGCAGGACATGGTGTCGGGGGAGTGTTGTGTGGCACAGGTTTGGGATGTGCCCCAGAGCCCGCGGCACGGCACAGCCTGGCACGGCACGGTGCTGCGGCGGGGCCCGGCGCCACAGGGTGCCCCCAGTACTGCGGGGCATGCCCTGCACCTGCAGCTGTTACGTTTGGCTGGTGCCAGGACCCGCAGAGGGTGCGGAGCCACCTCTGGGGGCTGGGGGGAACAGGAGGGGCATGAGGTGCCCCAGCACCCCCCAGACGACGCCCCACCCAGCCTGCAGCCGCTATGGTGCCTATAGGGCCTGGCGAGGACCAGGGTGGTGCGTGGGGCACCTATGGGCTGTTGGGGCTGGGGCGTGCGAGGGGCTGTGGGTGCCCGATGGGCCCAACAGCAGGGCGGGGTTCACACGCGTGTAATGGTGGGGATGCGCACACGTATGTAATGGGGTGCAGGTGCATATGACGGAGAGAGAGGACGCATATGTGTGTCACGGGAACTGGGTGCACACATACGTAATGGGGGCGTACGTGCCATGAGTGCACTGTGTGTGCGATGTGTGTGCAGGTGACGTGCACACGTGGCAGCTGCGCCTGCACGCTCCATGCACATCTCCCTGCTCAGCGTGTGTGCAACATGTGTGCACAGTGCCTCTGCATACGGGTGCCATCCCACGCTGCCCGTGTTGCATCCCTGCATGCACCAGGAGTGCAACACACATACGCACAGTGCAGTGCATGCGTGCGTGTGCCCATACTGGTGTGCGACGCATGTGCAAGGGCCCCGTGCCCCACGCGTGGCCATGTGGGGCTGCGCCGCCGGCTGATGCAATCGGTGTAGGGGAGGCACCGCCTCCCCCGCCACGTGCGAGGCCGTGCGAGGCCGTGCGAGGCGCCCGGGGCCGTGTGAGATGGGGGCAGGTGACACGCGTGGGTGCCACGCTGGGGGGGCGTGCATGTGCACGGCACGCGCTGCCTGGTGCGCGTGGTGTGTTTGCGTGCTGTTGTGCCGTGTGTCCGTGTGGTGTGCACGCTGCCTGCGCGTGCGAGGGGCCGTGTGCGTGGTGAGGCGTGTGCGCGCTGTGTGGGCCCTGCACGTGCATGGCGAGACGTGTGGGTATGCTTTGCTGTCTGCACTGCTGCACCCCTGTGTTACGGCACTTGTGGCTTTGACAGTCCCCCTCCCTGTGTCCCCCCACGCCCCCCCTGTGTCCCCTGGCTGTGGGGCTGCGCTGGCAGCATCAATAATGGAGAAGCCCTTGGCCGGGCTGGGGGGGGGCCCTGAATTATTGATGGGCCACAAAAAGCTTTCTTGGACGCGGCAGCACCGCGGGGCCCCCCCGGCCCAGCCTGGCAGGAGGCCACGGCGGTGCCGGGATGCCTGGATCCGCGCTGGGGAGGGAGCGGGGTTGGCGGGGGTGGGGGGCAGCCCGAACGCCTGGGTCTCCTCCCCAGCTGGTGGGGGGATGCACGCCTGGATGCCCGGGTCCACCGGTGCCAAACTGCATCAGCAGCCCCGCGCGCTGCGGCACCGCCTCGAGCCACTGCGGCGTGTCCCCCCCCCCCCACCGGTGCCCGTGATTCCCGGACCCCCGGCACGGCCCGGGCGCCTGGGTCCCATTCCTGGCTCTGCCACATGGGGAAGTGGGGGGGCCCAGACGCCCGCGTTCCCCACGAGCAGCCCGGACGCCTGGGTCCTCCACGTGGCTGCGGGCAGGGGAGCAGGCAGGCGGCTTCCTCCGCACAGCCCGGACGGCTGGGTCCCCCCTGGACGCCTGGGTCCCCCGCCAGGACCATCCGGCACGTTCTCTCCGAGGCCGCCAGGACGCCTGGGTCCTCCCGGACGCCTGGGTTCCGGCCGCTCCCGGCCTCGTGCCGGGGTCCCTTGTGGCTGTCCCCCTCCTCATCCCGGGGGTCCAGGATGCCCCTCACTCGCCCCCCCCTCCACCCCCCGTCCGCACACCCCCCCCCACCCCGCCTGCACGGTCAGGGGCCGCCGGGGGTTTTTTTGGCGGCAATTCTGGCTGTTTCGGGCTGTTTTCTCTCTCGGCGAAGCCGAGGGCCGGGGGGAGCTGGCAGCGGCGCGGGAGGGCGGGCGCTGCCGGGGCGGGGGGGCCAGGGGGGGTGTTTTTCTTTTTTTTTTTTTTTTCTTTTTTCCCTCTTTTCTGTTTTTTCTGGGCTTTTCCCTCCCGATCCGGCGCCGCCCCCCCCCGCCGCCGCGTTGGCGCTTTGCCGGGCGCTCGCAGCTGCGGACGCGGCGACGTGGCTTCGCCCGAGACTGCGGCTCAATGCGGGGCCAGCGCAGCCAATGGCAGCCCGGCGGCACCGGGGCCGGACCCCACCTCAGCGTGGACCCCGGTGTCCGGGGGGGGCCCTGGCGTCTGGGAGGGGACCCTGGCCTAAGGCAGGGACCCCAACGTCTGTGCAGACTCCAGTGGCCAAGCCTCTAGATCCTTCCATGCTAGCCCCGACTTCCCCGTGGAGGGGTGGGGAGGGGACCCAGGCGTTCGGGCGGACCCAGGCGCCGGGGCGCCATGGGCCTGACCTGGTGGCTCTTTGTCTTCACCGGGGCCGCGGGGAGACCTAGGTGTTTGGGCCACTGACCCTCCCCGCTGCCAGCCCGACCCACCCCAGTGCCCTTCCCAAGGTGTCCGGGTGGAGCCAGGCATCTGGGAGCCCTCCTGGTGCCCAAGCGGGTGCTGGCAGGCCTGGACGCCTGGGTTCTCTGCAGCCGGCTGGGAGGGGAGGGGGGGCTGTGGGGTGGAGGGGGCCCGGACGCCTGGGTCCCCTCCGTCCCTGCAGGCGGCTCGGCCAGGGGTGCTGTGAGCGAAGGTGTCATGTGTGGCCGTGACCCCCCTCGTGCAAAGCGTGACCCATGGTGCGAACCCCTCAGAGGGGTCAGGAGCCCCTGGGTGTCCCTCTTCCCACACTGCGCCCCCCCCCCCCCCCCCCCGCCAGCACCGCAGTGTCCCATTTTGTGGGTTTCGCTAAGCGAAACGGGGCAGGAAGCGGGTGGGGGCTGGGGAGCGACCCCGTGCATGTCGTCGCCCCCCCCGCTGTGGTTTTGGGGTGAAAGCCATGAGGTTTGGGGCTGGGGAGGTGTGCGGGCATCGAGGTGCGGGAGCCTCCGCCCGTCCCTGCCGCCGAAACGCCCAAATTTTGGGCTTTTTCTTCACACAGAGGGAATTAATTACGGGGGGGGGAGGTTTGGCTCCAAGCACCGCGTCGGGGATTTGGGGGCAGAAACGGAGGTTTTGGGCCGTTCCGCACTGGGGCCGCCACGGGGCCAGGGAAAGAGGCCAAAATCCGGGCGCTTCCCGCTCCTGGGGTGTGTCGGGGGGGCCAGACCCCCGGGATGGGCCCCTCGTGCGAGCGCGGCCCCGGCGTCCTCGCTCGACCCCCCTGCACGGGGCTTTGCACGAGGGTTTGCACGAGGAGCGCGATCGAGGTGCGTGGGTGACACCCCCCCCCCCGCCCCGGGCACGGTTGTGGGTGCAGATCCCCGTGTTTTGGCGAAGCCCCCGGGGCCGCGGGTGCACCGGGGGGGGGGCCGGCGGGGGGGGGGTTTCTGCCCCGCCGGCCGCCTCGCACGGGGCTTTGCACGGGTCTGGCTGTTCCACACGCGTGGGACTCGCTGAGGGCTCGCCGGGCACACGCGTGGCCGCGCCGGGGCGCGCCCGGTGCCTCCCCCCCCCCCCCCCCCCACCCGTCCCGCCGCCCCCGGCCCCCCCGCGCCGTGTCCCGGCCCCGAACTCCACCGCCCCCCCCGGCCCCGCCCCCCCCGGCCCGGCCAATGGGGCGGCTGCTCCCCCCGCGCGCTGCGCCCCCATTGGCCACCGCCGCGCCGGTCCCGGTGCCAAAAGGGGCCGCGGCGGCTCCGCGCGCTCCGCGCCCGGCGGCGGCGGCGGCGGCTCCGGCTGCGGCTCCGCGGCGGCACCGGGACCCCCGGACCGGGACGCCCCCGACAGGGACCCCCCCGACAGGGACACCACCCCCCGGGACCCGCACTGTCCCGGCAGCTGGGACACCCCCGCCACCCCGGTAACCGGGACCCCCGGTACCTGAGGCCCCCCTGCAGTGTCCGCCCCCCGGACCCGCCCCCCCCCCCCCCCCCCGGTAGCCCCCGTTAACCCCTTCCCTCCCAGTAGCGCCCCCCGTCCCCGTCTGTCGCCCCCGGTTCTGCCCCGCCGGGGCCCGACTGGCAGCTGCCCACGGCCGGGATGAGCCGCCGCGATGGTACGGACGGGGATGGGATGGGACGGGACCGGCGGCTCCGGGGACGGGGACCGAGGACAGGCGCTGGTGGCACCGGGGAGTGCGATGGGGACCGGGATCGGGCTGGGGACTGACGGCACCAGCGAGCGGGAACAGGGGACGGGGACCAGTGGCGCTGGCATCGGGGACAGGGGATGGCGGGTGGCAGCGGGAACGGGGACCGATGGGGAAGGGGATGGTGATCGGTGGCACCGGGGGGGATAGGGCTGGCAGCAGGGACCAGCTCTAGGGACGGGGACCACGCGGGCAGCTTGGGGACGTGCCTGGGGCAGCCGAGCCCCGACGGCGGTGAGAGCCAGACGGGGATGGAGCGGGCTGGGGCTGAGCCAGTACAGGGGGCAGGGACGGGGCGACACCGGGGCTGGGGCATGGGCTGCGCCGGGACGGGGGCAGCGGGGATGGGGACACGGGGCTGAGTCGTCCCCGGGCTGGGGACGTGGGAGCACCGTGGGGCTGCACCGGTACCGGGGCTGTGCAGGGCCGGGAGCTGACTTGTCCCTGGCGCCAGCCGCGCACCAAGAGCCCGGCAGGTCCCCCTGAGCCGGCGCTGCCCCGGTCTCCCAGCCCCATAGCGCCGTCCCCGGGGCCAGATCCTGCATCCCTGGTCCCCGGCAATGCCCAGGGCTGAGCTGAGTGTCTCCTGGGGCTGGGATGGCCCCGGGCCTGGGTATGGTCCCCTGCGCAGGACAGGGGTGCCCCTGGAAGCACCCTGGGCAGGATGCGGCCATGTCTGGGGATGCTCCTCCTGCACAGCACGGGCATCCTCCCAGGAGCATCCTGTGCAGGGTGGGGGTCCTCTGGGAGCTGCTGGGGCCGTGGCCACCCCACGGCAGCACCCCACTGATGGTGCCCTGCCCCACAGGATGAGTTCCACCCCTTCATCGAGGCGCTGCTGCCCCACGTCCGGGCCTTCTCCTACACCTGGTTCAACCTGCAGGCCCGCAAGCGCAAGTACTTCAAGAAGCACGAGAAGCGGATGTCGAAGGAGGAGGAGCGTGCCGTCAAGGACGAGCTGCTGGGCGAGAAGCCTGAGGTCAAGCAGAAGTGGGCCTCGCGCCTCCTGGCCAAGCTGCGCAAGGACATCCGGCCCGAGTGCCGCGAGGACTTCGTGCTCTCCGTCACCGGCAAGAAGGCGCCCTGCTGCGTCCTCTCCAACCCCGACCAGAAGGGCAAGATCCGCCGCATCGACTGCCTGCGCCAGGCTGACAAGGTCTGGCGCCTGGACCTGGTGATGGTCATCCTCTTCAAGGGAGTCCCGCTGGAGAGCACTGACGGCGAGCGCCTGGCCAAGGCGCCCCAGTGCGCCAGCCCCGGCCTCTGCGTCCAGCCCCACCACATCGGCGTCACCATCAAGGAGCTCGACCTCTACCTGGCCTACTTCGTCCACGCGCCTGGTGAGTGCTGCCGGTGGGGAGCGCGGGGGGCTGAGCCGGAGCCGGCAGCACGGTCAGGGGGCGGCGGCAGGGTCCGCTGCACACGCCAGGGCTGCAGGCAAAGGCTCCCGGCTGTGCCCTCCCTGGCTCCAGAGAGGTCCTGGGGGCACTGTCCCCTCTGCGATGCCCTGGGGGCAGCTGCAGTCCCAGCAGGTGCTGGAGGGACCCTGCACCAGGGCCGGGCTGTGTCTGCAGCAGCCCTGGGGCCGGCGCAGTGCCGGCGGTTCTGCGTAGGCACCCGGGGCCCCCCTTCAACCCACGGCCCTCCCCGGCCCCACACCCACCTGGGGTGGCCCCGGCCGGGGATGCCAGCCCCCACGTGCCTTGCACAAAGCCGCACCGTGTGCCAAAGCACGCGCCGCGTGCCGTGTGCCGCGTGCCAAGCCGTGTGCCATGCGCTGTGCCAGACTGTGCACCATGAGCCGTGCATGGAGCCGTGCCGTGCACCAAGCTGGGTGCCAGACCAAGCCCCGAGCCGTGCCGTGCACCAGGCTCTGCACAGCACCAAGCTCCGCTGTGCACCAAGCACCGAGCCCTGCCGTGCACCGAGCCGTGCCATACACTAAGCCCCGAGCCCTGCCGTGCACCGAGCCGTGCCGTGGGCCGGGCTCCTGGCGGATGCTTCTGCCCTGGCCGAGGCGTGGGCGTGCAACGGGCACCCGGCTCTTGTGCCTGCAGGGCACCAGCATGTGTGCGGTGAGCTGAGGTGGGGGGACACAGGTGTATGCAGAGCTGCAGGGGCTGCAGAGGGGTCTTGCGTGTGTGGGAGGCACAGAGGCAGAGCCGTGTGTGTGTGTGTGTGTGTGCGTGTGCATGGTGGGGTGCCCTAGCCCGGATGCCTGGTCCTGTCTTTCCTGCTGGGGGGGAGGTGTAATTTTGGGGCTGGAGCAAGGGATTTTGGGCTGCTTAGCCAGTGCTTAGGGTCGGCTCCCAAATGCCTGGGTCCTTGCTGGGGGGTGCCCAGATACCAGGGTCCCTCATGTGCCTTGGGGGGTGAAGGAGGAGGCAGTTGGGGTGTGTATCCTGCCTCCAACCCCCATCCCGCCCCCCCCCACCCCCCCCGACAAATCCCCCCCCAGGCCCATGTGCCAAATCTGAGCATGTCTGCGGGGGGGCCCTGCAGCCCTCCCCCCTACCCCCACTCCCCTGCCCAGCCTGGGGGGGGCTCAAATCCCCAATGCAGCTCCCGCCCAGCACCGCCAAAATGGCCCCGGTTGGCACCGTGCCCCCATGCGCGGCACGAGGCCCCGTGCGCGGCCCCGGCCCCCAGCCCCCCCGGCATCCCCCCTCTCTCCCCTGCCAGGGGCCCTTTGGCTGCTGCAGGCTGGGGGGGGGCACGGTGCCAACCCCCCCCCTCCCCGTGTGTGTAAGATGGCGGCGCCTGTTGGCACCCGAAACGCGCTGCGGCACCGCATCCCCGTGGTGGGACCCTCCTGGGATGGGGACAGCCCCCATGCTGGGGACCCCCGTGCCATGGTGTGCCACCCCCTCTGCAATAGCCCCTGCCCTGTGCCAGGGAGCCCCCAACCTGCTCCTGTTCGTGTCTTGCACACGCATGTGCCACAGGGCTGTGCTGGTGGTGCCCCTCTGCCTGCCCGGTGCGGGGTGAGCCCATGCACCAGTGTCCCTTTCCCCGCTGAGGTTCCGGCTCCACGCTGGGGGTGTCCATATGTGCCTATAGGGGCCTGCGGGGTGTATCGGGGCCTGCGGGCACCTGCAGAGAGACCTGTACGTAGGTTCCTGGGGTCTCGGGGTGCAGGTGGAGCTATAGGGTGCTATAGGGCTCTGCCAGGACCTCCGTGTGTCTGGGGTTCTGTGGTGCTCCAGGTGGGTCTCTAGGGCCCGTCGGGCTGTGGGCAGCTGTAGGGGTCGCGAGGTCCATAGGGGCTGCAAGGGTGATGCACACGGTTGCTGCTGGCGCTGCCCGAATGCCTGGGTCCCTTCCCAGACGCCTGGGTCCGGGGGACGCAGGTGTGGGGGGAGGGGCCCTGCGGGGGGGGTCAGGGTGCAGCTGCCAACAGCACCTGAACCCCCTGCCGGGGCTGGGGATGCAGGGACGCTGTGGGGCTGGGGTCTTGTAGGGACACAGGGACCTGCTGGGGGCTCAGGGGAAACTGAGGCATGGGGCGGCTGCGGGACGGGGGTCCTGAGACCCCCCCCCCCAGGGACCCAGCCGTCTGAGCCCCCTGCTCCTGGCACCCAGCACGGGGTCTGCCCTGAGCCCAGGGGCTGCAGGAGGACCCAGGCGGCCGGGTGGGTCGTGGGGGTGGGGCGGCACGCGCCTGCCACGCGACCCCCCCCCCCCCCCCCCCCCGCGGAGGCTGCGACCCGGCACGCGCCCTGCTGACCCCTGACCCCGCAGGGTGATGCGGCGGGGCCAAAACGGGGGAGGGGACCTGTCCTCCTGCCCCTCCCCACCCGGACGCCTGGGTGCGGGGACAGCAGGGGTGAGGGGAGCCCCGGCGCCCTGTGGGGGTGCTGGGAGGACCCAGACATCGGGGATGGAAGGTGCCAGGGGGATGGGACACCCAGACATCTGGGATGGAGGTACTGGGGGGGACCCAGGTGTCTGGGGCAGACCCAGGTGTCCGGGGCAGATGGGGGTTGCCGCTGGGGGGGGGACCCAGGCGTGCGGGGAGGTGCTGGGGGGGACCCAGGCATCCGGGCGCCCCCCCACTCAGTGCAGACAATGGCTGCTTTGTTGGCGCTGCCCGTTGGCGGGGGGCCAACGCATTCCTGGCCCCCGGCCCGGCCCCACGGCGGCCCCCAGCCCCCCCGGCCCGGCCCGGCCCCCTGCCAGCCCTGGCCCCCTGGCCCCCTGCGGCTGCTGCATCCCCCTTATCACCCGGCCAAGGGGCACCTGAACACCTGGGTCCCCTCGGGGGTGCGGGGTGGGGGCACCCGGATGCCTGGGTCCTATACGGGGTGGGGGGGTGCCTGGACGCCTGGGTCCCCCAGAGGAGGGGGGCTGCGGGTGCCGCCCGGGCACAGCTGAGGTCCTGGAGGACGTTCACCTTGAACGACCCCGCAGGAACAAGGGGCCCTTCAGTGCTGGGACCCAGGCGTCCAGGGCTGCCCCTCCCCAGGGCGGAACGGGGACCCCAGCGTCCAGGGGGACCCCAGCGGCCGGGCCTGACCCTGTCTCTCCTGCAGACTCTGGACAATCTGACAGTTCAAATCCCCAGGGAGACGCGGACATCAAACCACTGCCCAACGGTGAGCCCCCAGTGCCTTCAGTGCCACCCCCTGCAGCCCCCTTGTGCTCCCAGTGCCCCCCCTGTGGCCCCCAGTGCCCTCTGTCCCCATGGCGTCCCTACCCTGCGAGTCTATGTCCCCAGTCCCTATGCTCCCCCAGTGCGGTGTCCCCCCATGTCCCCCATCTGCCGTGTTCCCAGGGCACCTGACCTTCCAGGACTGCTTTGTGACGTCGGGTGTCTGGAACGTGACGGAGCTGGTGAGGGTGTCCCAGAGTAAGTGGGGAGATGGGGGGGACGGGGGCAGGGGAAGGGATGGGATGGGGGGGACAGGGGAACACAGGGGTGTTGTGGGAATGGGGGGAGGTGGGGGCATGGGACATGGAGACATGGGGGACGTGGGAGTGGCTCAGGGGGTCCTGTGTTGGTCCCCCACGTCCCCCATGTCCCCCAGCCCCTGTGGCGACAGCGTCGGGCCCCAACTTCTCGCTGGCCGACCTGGAGAGCCCAGGGGGCTACTACAACATCAGCCCTGTCGCGCTTGGCCGCCGGCCCCTGGGACCCCCTGCCGCCAGGTACCCTGGGGCCTCCTGAGACCCCCCTATAACCCCACGGCACGCCCCCCCCTAACCTTTGGGACCCCCATAACCCCCTGGGATCCCCCAATAACCCCCCTTCGCCCCCCAGAATCCCCCTTTACTACCCAGTAACCCCCCGGGACACCCCCATAACCCCCTGACCCCCTCTGGGATCCCCCAATAACCAACTTGGCCCCTTGGAACCCCCCATTAACAACCCATAACCCCCTGGGACACCCCCAGAACCCCCATAATCCCCTGGGACACCCCTGGGATACCCTATACCCCCACATGCAGACACCCTCCAGGGCTCCCATACACCCCTGTGTCCCTAGCGGGGGGTGGTGCTCCAGTTCTTGGTGAGTGACACTGCTTG
This sequence comes from Phalacrocorax carbo, assembly GCF_963921805.1. Classification (NCBI taxonomy): domain Eukaryota; kingdom Metazoa; phylum Chordata; class Aves; order Suliformes; family Phalacrocoracidae; genus Phalacrocorax; species Phalacrocorax carbo. The sequence goes on along the minus strand of NC_087542.1, from coordinate 100,832 downwards.
GGAGGAGGGGGGATGTCCCCATCCCTGTGGGGGGGGTGACACTCCCATCCCCAGAGGTGACACCCCTGTCCCCGCAGCGGCCCGAAGCGCCCCAAGGCGCTGGATGAGGGGGACCTGGAGGGTCCTGGGGATGACGTCTTCTACCCTGGGCCGGGGCGGTCCCCAGCCCCTGGCAGCAGCCAGGGGCCCTGGGGGGGGGACGTTGACACCGGTGGGTGACATGGGGGGGCATGGGGGCATGTGAAGTTGGGGGGGATGACAAGAGGGGTCTGGGGGGGCACAGGGGGCTCCTGGGGGCGGATGTGGACATGGGGGGCATGACAAGAGGACGTGGGGAGGGACAGCGTGGGGGGAACATGTGGGGTAAGGGGCAAAGGGGGGTTGCGAGGATGCAGGGGGCTTGGGTGGGGCTAAGGGGTGCTGGGTGTCAGTGGGGGCCATGGGGGTTCCCTGAGAGCTGTGGGGACTGATCTGTGCTGGGAGGCCTGGGGGGATGCTGGGGTCTGGGAGAAGTCTGGGGGTCCGGGGCGGGGTCCCCAGGGGGCCGTGGGGGTGCTGGGGTCCGGGTGCCCCCCCGACCCCCGCGGCCCCTCCAGGCCCAGCGGCGCTGAAGAAGTCGGGGAAGTTGGATTTCTGCAGCGCCCTGTCGGGGCATGGGGCCGCCCCCCGCATGGCCTTCGGCCACCACCCCCTGCCTGTCCTGGCCGGCGTCCGCCCCGGTGAGACCCCAACCCCCCGGAAACCCCTGGGACCCCTGTCCCCGCTGGGCACCCCCTGCCTTCCCCTGGGACCCCCAGCCCCCCCCACTGCCTCACCCCGACACCCCCTGCCCCCCCCCAGCTCCTTGGGACCCCCGGTCTGGAGGGGTTGTGGTGGCCGTGGACACCTGGGTCCCAGCTGGGCACTGGGGGGAGAACAGAGGGTGGACCTGGGCGGATGGGGGGTCTGGACCTGGGCTTGGGGGATTGGGGGGGGTGGGATGTCCCTGGACACCTGGGTCCTGTTCCCATTCCCCCCAAATGCCTGGGCCCTGGGAGAGCTCCAAACCCCGGGTCCTGCATCCCCGGATGCCTGGGTCCCGCGGCCGCCCGTGCTGGCGCTGAGGGTCCCTGCAGGCAGCCCGCGGGCCACGGCCTCGGCGCTGCACTTCCCGTCGGGGTCCCTCCTGCCCCAGTCGAGCCCCTACTTCGCCCACCCCACCATCCGCTACCACCACGGGCAGGACTCGCTCAAGGACTTCGTCCAGTTCGTCTGCGCCGACGGCGCCGCCCAGGGCCCCCAGGTGGGACGGGGCTGGGGCTGGGGGATGCTGCGGGGACACCACGGGGACCTGGTGGGGGTGGGGGGGGGGGGGTGAGGGGATGCAGGGGATGGGGTGTAGGAACACGGTGACGCGGGACATGCGGAGGCGGTGGTGACACTGTGGGGACACGGGGGATGCCGTCCCCTGGCCCGAGCCCGCCCTGTGCCCGGGGCGCTGCCAGTCTCTGCGGGGCGCGCTGGGACCGGTGCGGGGCCCCGGGTGGACGCTGGTCCCGCTGCAGCTCCCAAGGGACAAGCGCGTGCTCGGTCGCCGCGGCAACGGGTGCCCAGGGGGCGGGACCCGTATGCAAATGAGGTGCAGGAGGCAGAGCCTCTGCTGTGGCGTTCCCTGGAGGTGGGGCTTGTAAGCAAATTAGGCAGGGGGGCGGGGCCTGTGCAGGACAATTCCCTGGAGGCGTGACCTAGATGCAAATGAGGGCCAGGAGGAGGAGTCTGTATGGAAATGAGACAGCAGAGGCGGTGCTGGAGAGCAAAGAGGTGGGGCTTTATGCAAATATGGTGACTGGGGTGGGGCTGGAATGCAAATACAGCATGGGAGGCGGAGCTTGTATGCAAATGAGACCCGGCAGCGGTGCTGGCTGCAGCAGGAGGGTCAGGACGGGGGTGACAGGGACGCCCACGTTGGGGACTCTCCCCGTGGGGGGCCCCCCCCACGCACACCTGTGCCATGTGCAATGGTCCCTGTCTCTCCCCTGTGCCACCCTGTGCCGCTGCCCCCCTCCCCCTGTGCCACTGCACTGTCCCTGCCCTGCCCTGGGGGTCCTGGGGTGCCGGGTGCCCGTCACCGTGTTCTCGTTGCAGCCGTGCGGGGTGCAGGGCCGGGCCGGGGGGGCTGCGGGGGCCCCCCTGGCCCGGCCCTTGCCCCTGCCCCCGCCGGAGCCCAAAGCCCCCAGCGGCCCCCAGGGCGGAGCGCCCGCGGCACCCCGTAAGTCCCTGGCACCTGCGCCCCACTGCACCCCACTGCACCTGCAGCCGGGACCTGGGCCACGGTGGGGCAGGGAGGGATGCAGGGAGTGCAGCGATGGGGTGTGGTGCAAAGGGTGCAGCAGTAGCGTGTCTGGGGTGGAGTGGTGGGGTGCAGCAGCAGGGGGTGGAGCAGTGGGGTGCAGGGGTGCAGCAGTGGGGTGCATTGGGGTGCAACAGCAGGGTGCAGGGGTGCACAGTAGAGGGGTGCAGCTGTGCAGTGCAGGGGGTGCGGCAGCAGGGTGCGTTGGGGTGCAGCAGCAAGGTGCAGGGGTGCACAGTAGCAGGATGCAGCAGCAGCAGTAGCAGGGGTGCCCATCAGTGGGGTGCAGCAGTGGGGTGCAGTGGGCTGCAGGTGCCAGGCAGGGACCTTGGGGGCCGATGGCATGAGTGGCAGCAGTGGCCCTGGGGTGACCTGGCAGTGGCACAGGCAGGCGCAGAGTGGCACCAGTGACACAGGTGGCACCAAGGTGACCCTGGGGGGGGTGGGTGAGGGTGTGCAGCAGGTGACAGGGCTGACACAGGAGGGTGACACGAGGTGACAGGGTGGCCCAGCCTGGCCCGGCTGCCCGTGCATCATCACCTCCTCCGCATCGTCATCGCTGTCACTGTCCCCTGTCACCGTCCCCTGACCCCAGGCACGTCTGCTCCGTCCCTGCCGGCGCCTCATCCACCCCATTTTCAGTTCGTTTTTCCCCTTCTCCATTTTTTCCTCCTTTTACCCCATTTTCGGGGGAGGGGGGGTGGGGGTGTTGGTCGGGAGCGGGGTACCCGGGATGCCTGGGTCAATCGTGCTGCCAGGGGTCCAGGGCCCAGACGCCTGGGTCCTCCGCGGGGAGCAGGGGGACACCTAGACCCCGTGAATTTTCCTTCCGGCTCCATCCTCAGGGGGTACATGGGGGGGAGGGGGAGGTCCCCACAGGTAAGTTCTGATGGGAAGGGCGGGAGGGGGTCCTGGTGCTGTGCAGCTGGCACGGGGCACCTATGCAGTGGGCACGCACGCGCGCGTGTGTGTGTATGTGCGCGCGCTCGTGTGCACGTGGCCCTGGATGCACACGCGTGTGACTGTGCATGCATGGCCTCGCCCGCTCACCTGCACTGTTGCACACACGCACGCGCGTGTGCAGCTGCCCCCCCCCCCCCCCCCCCCCCAATCAGCCCTCGGCTCCTCGCAGCCAAGGGGGCGCGTTCCCCCGGCTCCGCCCGCACGCAGGTGCTTTTGCACACGCTCACGCGCTCGCCACGATGCCACGGGCTCGGCGTGCCCGCCGGCCGCCTCGCGCCGCGCGTCTCGCGCGCCTGCCCCGCGGGTCACGGGTGCCCGCGCGGGCTGGGCTAAGCCTGCTCTCCCTGCAGCATTCGCAGCGTCAGGCGCCGCCGCTGCCCCCCGCCTTGTCGGCCTCGGACCCCGCGACGGCAACTTTCTGACCCTCCCCCAGCAGCAGGTAGGGTCCCCTCCCCGCACGCCTGGGTCCCTCCCTGCATGCCCGGGCCCCCTGCCAGGGCACGCCCGAACACCCAGGTCCTCACCTGCCCCTCCTCCTCTCCTGGGCTAATTAGGTGGTTAATGAGACTGGTCCCAGGACCCCACCCCCTTCCACCTCTGCTGCCAAATTGGGAGGCACTGGGGGGGGACGGCCCCCCATCATGCCTGACCCGTCTGGTTGCTGGGGGCAACGAGACATGATGTCATCGCCAGGCCCTGCCTGGAACAATGGTGGGGCGGGGCCCTGCCCCCAGCATTGCCGTGGCAACCTTGTGCCCCCCCCCCCCCCGCCTTCCCACCCCCCACCCCCCCATCACTGTGGCACTGCTGTGGCACTGTGGGCTGGGGGTCGCGACCCCCAGCAGGGCGCCCCATTGGCCCCTAGCGCCGTGGCACGACGCCCGATTGGCTGTCTGCCCCATGGCGCCGGCCCCGGATTGGCTGGCGCTGGAGCAGGCCGCGGCACCGGCCCAGAGCCAATGGGCCGGGTGTAGGGGGGGGAGGCCAGGGCTGGCGGCCAATGGGGGGCCTCGGTGGGCCAGCCAGGCAGTGCCTGATTGGCTGGCACTGACAGGCAGGAGGGGGAGGAGCCAGCGGTAGATTGGCTGGCACCGGCAGGCCTTGGCAGGCTGCGGGCGCTGCGGCGGGCAGACGCGTCCTCATTGGCTGGACCTGGTGGTGCGGTGGTTTGGCAACCAATGGCACGCCAGCGCCGCGCCTGGTTTGGCACGCGGGGGTGGGCGGGGCGCCCGGATGCCTGGGTCCCCCCCCAGACGCACTGGGCCCACCATGTGCTGGGGCTTGAGGCTGGGGCCAAGCTGGGGTGCTGCCCGGCCGCCTGGGCCCCCCCGGCCACCTGGGTCCCCCGTGCCACGGGTGGGCCCTGACCCCGCCCCACCCCACCCCAGTGGACCATGGGGGGGGCTGGGGGGGAGGCTGGGAGGATGGAGTCTGGTGTCCACCAGCCGCTGACCCCTGTTTCTCCTCAGTCCTGGTTCCTCTGACGCCGCCCCTGGACAAGGAGAAACCACCCGGAAAAAGGAGGAAAACAAAACAAAACAAAAAAAGACAAAAAAAAAAAAAAAAAAAAAAAGGAAGCCGCAGCCCCCCCCCCCCCCGGCCCCCCCCCCCACCGCTGCCGTCCATCCCCGGGGGGGCCCCAGCCCCCCCCCGACGTGGATGAGGGTTCGGCCTCTCTGATGTGTGACACCTGCCCCCCCCCCCCCCCCGGGATTCCCCCCCTCCCCCAAATCTCCCTTCCCCCCCCCCCCCCACTCCCCCCAGCACAGACAGGGTCACCCTGGGCCCCCCGGGGGTGTTTGGGCCTCCCTGCCCCAGCTGCAATTTGGGGGGGGAAGGGGGGAAGACACGAGGCTCCTGGGGGGGCACACGCGTGTGCACTCGCACCACACCTGCGCACACTCGCGTGTGCCCGCAGCACGTTTGCACGCACCCACGCACGCGTGTGCGCGCCTGGCACTGTGTGGTCACACCACACGTGTGCATCCGCACCCCTGCCGCCACCACCCCACCCCCACCCACCCACCCCGTGCGTGCACGGTCACATGTGTGCGCCCCCCGCCCCTGCACACGCGTGTGCCCTGGTCACCAGCACTTGCACACGCACTGCACACGCGTGTGCTGGGGGGCCCCCTTGCTGCAGGCCAGCGAGTGGGGCCGGGGGGGCTGAAACACCCTGAATCGCCCGAATGCCCCTCTCCCCCGGCTTTGGGGTCCCCCTGACCCTCCCCCCCCAGCTCATTTTTTTTAATTAAGTGCAATTACCCCCGGGCAAGGCCCCCCCCCCCCCCCCCCTTGGGGTCAAACTCCCGTGTTTCGGGGTCTAACCCCGCTTGGGGTCAAACCCCCCCCACGGGTTTGGGGTCAAACCCCCCCGTTTTGGGTCAGACCCCCCCATCTGGGGCCCATCCCCCTTTTGGGGTTACCCCCCCCCCCCCCTTTTTTTTTTTTTTGGTCCAATTTCCCCATTTGGGGCCAAACCACCCCAGTGTGGGTCCCTCTTCCCCTCTGGGGTTAAACCCCCACGTTTAGGGTCAGCCCTGCCCCCATTTGATGCCCCCCCGGGTCACACACCCCCCCCGGGGTCAAACCTCCCATTTTGGGGTCAAACCCCCCCTTGGGTCTCCCCCAGCTCTCCAAGTGCTTTTTTGGGGGAACCCACCCACTTTTCCCTAATTTTTCCCATTGGGGTTTCACACCCCGCCCCCCCAGCAATTTTGTGTTTTTTTTATTATCATTTTTGGGTAGTTTTGCTCTGGCCCCACATTCTGGGGGGCACTGGGGGCCCCAATTCCCAACATAGGCCCTATGATGGGGGGGGGGGGGAATCTGGGGGCATTTTGCTCATTTTGGGGTTTTTCTGCACCTTTGGCTGATTTTGGTGTCGGGGGGACGGGATGGGGCCCCCCTCCACCCCGGGCAGTTTGGGGGGTACAGCCCACCCCTGGCCCCCGGGTTTTGGGGTCAGATGGACCAAAATTGCATTTGCCTTAGACCCCCCCGTGTGCCTTCCCCCCCCCAATGGGCCCCCCAAAATGGGGACAATCATTAGGGCCCCCATTTTGGGGACCCCACTCTGGGGCGACCCCCCTCTTTGTGGCCCCCTCCCCTGGGTTTTTTGGACCCCCCCCGGGACCCCCACCAGCAGTGCCCTTCCCCCCCGGGAAGCAGGCCCCTCCCCAACTTTGGGGATCCCCCCATTTTGGGGCCCCCACTGGGGCCCCCCACCAGCAATGGGGCCCCCAACATTTGGGGACCCCCCCCACCAGCAATGGGCCCCTCCCCGGGCAGTGGGAACCCCCCCCGGTACTGGGTACCCAGATTTCGGGACCCCGTCCCCCCCTCCTCCAAGCCCTGGATGGGGGGGTGCCATCTTGGGAGGCGTCGCTCTCGGGGCCCCCCCCCACCAGCGTTGCACATTTGGGGACCCCCAGCTCGCCCCTCACCCCCGCACGTGGTAGTGACGTCATTTCCCGTTGGGGTGGGTCGGCCCCTCCCCCAGACCGAGGAGAAAAGGAAAAAACCCCCCAAAAGGCGCTGCCCGCGAGCGGGAAGGAGGAAAAATCCGCGGAAAAAAAGGGGCAAAAAGACAAAAAAAATGAAATAAAGTGTCGTACCCGCCCCGCCCCGGTTCTGCCCGCGGGGGGGGGGGGGGGAGGGCACGGGGGGGGGCGCTGCATGCCCCGGCGGCCGCGCCGGCAGCAGCCGCGACCCCCCGCTGTTCCACACGGCAACGGGGTCTCCGGAGCAGCGGAGTCCCCACGGCGACGGGGTCTTTCGCTCTGGGAGAGGGTGGTCCCGCGGGGGGGGGGGGGGGGGGGCGCGGACACCCCGAGGGCAGCCCCAAAAACCAGGGCGGTTTCTCGCCATTCCGCGCGGGGTGCTGGGGAGGGGGCAGGGGCGACCCCGGTGTCTGGGCCCCTCCCCCGCCGCTTTAGGAGGCAAAGGGCGCCCCCCCACCCCGCCCCGGAGGGACTCAGGCGTCCGGGCCCCCTCCCTCCCTCCCCACCGGCCCGCACTGCCCCTCCCGGCATCGGAGGGGACCCAGGCGTGCGGGACCCCCGACCCCGCCCGGCCGGTGAGACGCGGAACTAGGCAGACTGGTGGGATGAGGCCGGGCCGGACGCCTGGGTGGGCCCGGACCCCTCGGGCTCCCCAGCCCCGGGGCCGAAGGCCAGAGCTCGGGGTGACCCCCCACATCCAAGTAAGGGACCCAGGCGTTCGGCTGCCCCTCCCCCCCTTCCCCTGCTGCACGTGGCCTCATTGGAAAACGCGGCGGGGGGGGGCACTCCCGGCCGTCTGGGTCCCCCCGGGTGGGATGGGGGGGGCGCTCCCGGCCGTCTGGGTCCTTCCCCCCGGGTGGGATGGGGGGGGGCGCTCCCGGCCGTCTGGGTCCCCCCGGGTGGGATGGGGGGGGCGCTCCCGGCCGTCTGGGTCCCCCCGGGTGGGATGGGGGGGGGCGCTCCCGGCCGTCTGGGTCCCCCCGGGTGGGATGGGGGGGGCGCTCCCGGCCGTCTGGGTCCTCCCGGGTGGGATGGGGGGGGGCACTCCCGGACGCCTGGGTCCCCCCGGGTGGGATGGGGGGGGGCACTCCCGGACGCCTGGGTCCCCCCGGGGCGGGGGGGGTTGGGGCACTCCCGGCCGTCTGGGTCCTTCCGGGTGGGGGGGGGTTGGGGCACTCCCGGCCGCCTGGGTCCCCCCGGGTGGGATGGGGGGGGGGCACTCCCGGACGCCTGGGTCCCCCCGGGTGGGATGGTGGGGGGGCACTCCCGGACGCCTGGGTCCCCCCGGGTGGGATGGGGGGGGGGCACTCCCGGACGCCTGGGTCCTTCCGGGTGGGGGGGGGGTTGGGGCACTCCCGGACGCCTGGGTCCCCCCGGGTGGGATGGGGGGGGGGCACTCCCGGACGCCTGGGTCCCGCGCTAGTCATGGCGTGGCCGTGCCTTGAGCGGCTTTGGGGCATTTTGGGGATTTCCGGCGGAGACCGGGGCTGATCCCTCTCGGGTCCCCCAGTGCCCCGTGGCCCGCCCCCTGCCCCCCCGCGGCGGCCCCGTGTCACCGCGAGGCGTCAGGTGACGGCGGGACCGGGGGGGGCACCGGGTGGTGCGACCCCACTTCCCCTTTTGGGCCTATAAAGCGCCGGAGGGGACACGCGAGGGGACACGAGAGTGGACACGAGGGTGAGTGGTCCCCGGCCCCACGGGGTCCGGCCCTGGCAACTCATGGGAGGGGGGAGGGCGGCCCGGACACCCAGGTCCCACTTCTGCGTGGGGGAGGTGGTGGTGCTGGGGACCCCCTCTGGACACCTGGGGCCCACCGGTGAAGACTGGGACCCACCAGATGCCTGGGTCCCACAGGTGGGGACCAGCAGCCATGGACACCTGGGTCCCATGGGTGGGGGCTGGGACCCCATGGACCCTCCTGGATGCCTCGGTCCCATGGGTGGGGACTGGGACCCCCTGGACGCCTGGGTCCCATGGGTGGGGGCTGGGACCCCTGTGACCCCCCACCCCCAGATTCCTGGGTCCCATGGGTGGGTGCTGGGACCCCTGCGACCCCACCAGACACCTGGGTCCCATGGGTGGGGGCTGGGACCGATGCGAACCCATCCCCCCCCAGACACCTTGGTCCCATGGGTGGGGACTGGGACCCCTGCAACCTCCCCAGACGCCTGGGTCCCATGGGTAGGGGCCAGGTCCCCTGGGAACCCCCAGATACGTGGGTCCCATGGGTGGGGGCTGGGACCCCTGCGACACCCCCCCCCCCCAAGACGCCTGGGTCCCATGGGTGGGGGCTGGGATCCCTGTGACCCCTCCCAGATCCTGGGTCCCATGGGTGGGGGCTGGGACCCCTGCAACTCCTCCCAGATGCCTGGGTCCCATGGGTAGGTGCTGGGACCTCTGCAACTCCCCCCGGACACCTGGGTCCCATGGGTGGGTGCTGGGACCCCTGCGACCCCCCCCAAGACACCTGGGTCCTATGGGTGGGGTCTGGGACCCCAGATACCTGGGTCCCATGGGTGAGGGCCAGGACCCCTGGGGTGCCCCTGGACACCAGGGTCCTGGGGGTACCATCTGCAGATGCTGGAGCTGCTGTGGATGACGGTGACGGTGGCGGTGATGGTGGCAGCAGGGGGGAGTCCTGAGGGGGCTGTGCAGTTCTTGGCAGTGGGTGACTGGGGGGGGATCCCTGACCCCCCTTTCACCACCCCGCGCGAGGTGGCCACGGCAGCAGCCATGGGACGCACGGCCACTGACCTCGGTGCCAACTTTGTCCTCGCCCTTGGGGACAACTTCTACTACAAGGGGGTGCAGGATGAGTGGGACCCCCGCTTCCAGGTATTGCCACATGTCTCCAGGGTCAGGGCACCCTGAAATGTGGGGGTGGGGTGGGGGGGCATCTTGGGGGGAGGGAGGCTGTGGTGGGGTGATCCTCAAATATGTATGGGGGAGCCCCTATCTTGGAGGGGGAGCAAAATTTCAGGGGGGACCCCAGTACCAATCTGAGGGGAACCCAAATGTCCCTGGGAGGGGTTGTGGGGAGCCTGGCTGGGCTCTGTTCCCCCTGTCCCCACACATCCCCATCCCATGTCCCCATGTGTCTCTGTCCGCTGCTCCCCCTGTCCCCCCCGTTCCCTTCCCATCCCCACCATGTCCCCTCTGGCAGGAGACCTTCGAGCGGGTGTTCACGGCCCCGGGGCTGCAGGAGCTACCCTGGTTCGTACTGGCTGGGAACCACGACCATGCTGGGAACGTCACCGCGCAGCTGGCATACGGCCACCGCTCCCCCCGATGGTAGGGACCCCTGGGACAGCCAGGACCCCTGTGCATCTCCTGTTTCCTGGCGTGGCCACCTGTCCGTGTCCCCAGTGTGTCCCCAAGTACCCCTGAGATGTCACCGCGGTGTTCCCAAGTGTCCCCAAGCCGCCTGTGTCCCACAGGCACATCCTGCACTACTACTACAGCCCGTGTCTGGTGCTGGGCTGTCCCCAGGGTGTCCCCAAGTCCCCCCGGGGTGTCCCCACAGTATCCCCAAACCTTCTGTGTGTCCTGCAGGCACTTCCCACACTACTACTACAGTCTGCGCCTCTCCCTGCCGGGCACCAACGTCTCAGCCCGGCTGCTGGTGCTGGACACAGTGATGCTCTGCGGTGGTGGGGATGACTTCGGGGTGGGGAACACCCCTAGCGGCCCCCAGGACGCAGAGGCAGCGGCAGCACAGCTGGCCTGGCTGCGGGGACGACTGTCCTCTGCGCGCCACGACCGCTATGTGCTGGTGGCCGGGCACTACCCAGTGTGGTCGGTGGCGGAGCATGGCCCCACCGCCTGCCTGGTGCGGCTGCTGCGGCCGCTGCTGCGGCACCACCGTGTGACTGCTTACCTCTGCGGCCATGACCACAACCTGCAGGTGAGCCCTGGGACCCCGGCCTCTGGTGGACCCCCCCAGACCCCTTCATGGGACCCTACTGTGCAGGGATCCCCCAAAACCTGACCCAGGACCCCGCTGTATGGCCCCCCCCCCCCCCGAAACTGCCCATGGGACCCTGGTATTTATGGAATGCCCCAGACCCCTCCATGGGATGCTGGCATCCAGGGGATCCCCTAGATTACCCCCCTAGATTCCACCCCCTCTGGACCCTGGTGACCAGGGACACCCCCCCCACTATCCCCTTGGCCCCACTCCCTCAGTTCCTGGAGCAGGGGGTAGGCATCCAGGCATCTTTGGGGCGGCCAGGTGTCCAGACTCTGCCCTCCATCCCTGTCCCCTGCCCCCAGTCCCTGATGGGGGGTGGACAGGGTCCTGGTGTCTGGGGCAGGGATCCAGGTGGGGACCCAGCCATCTGGACCCCTCATCCCCAACACAACTTTGCCCCCCAGTTCCTGGAGGAGGGGGGTGTGGGCTATGTGGTGAGCGGCGCCGGCAACTTTATGGAGGACACCCAGACCCACGGTGGGGCCGTGCCCCCTGGCTCCCTCCGCTTCTTCTTCGGGGCACCCACATCCCCCGGCGGCTTTGCCCACCTCCGCCTGGATGCCCACGCGGCCATCGTCACCTTCCTGGAGGCCACCGGCCGTGTCCTCTACCGTGTGGCCCTGCCCCCCCGTGACCTGTGACCCCTGCACCCCTGGCACCAGGACCCTGAAGGACCCCAGGGCTCACCGTAGCGGGGGATGTATGGGGGGTACCCCCTGGCACAGCAGACGCCATCACAGAACCCTTGCGGCCCCTGGCCACGCAGGACCCTGCAGGGGCAGCCAGCAGGACAACACCACACCCCCCACCCTCTCGCCTGGTGCTGGTGGACCCCCAGGGGAACGGGTCGGAGTCCCCCGTGACACCCTACATCAGGGACAGGGGGCAGGACCCCTGTGTCCCCTGACCTCAGGGAACCCCAAGGCCCTGTGGGAGCCCCCCCCCCAGCCTGGACCCCCGCAGGTCCCCGGTGTCCCATCCCGTTCCCCCCGCCCCCCCCCCCAATAAAGGGCTTTGGACGGAGACGCTGACCCGGACACGCCGCGACCGACCGCCGCGAAACCGCCCCGTTCCGGGCAGCGCGAGTCACGTGGCGCTGGCGCGGCCCCGCCCCCGCTGCCGGTTGGTTGGGGCCGCGTGGCCGCCGCCCAATTGGCAGCAAGGGCGGGTGGAAGCGGCGCGAGGCGGGGGAGGCGGGGCCGGGGCTACTTCCGGGGTGCTGCGGCGGAAGCGCCGGTCGCCGGGGGAAACACGGCGGGAGCGGAGTGAGCGGAGCGGGGTGGCGGCTCCCGGGGTACGGCCGGGGGGGGCGCCGGGGCGGTCGAGGCCGGGGAGGGTCCGAGCTCGCCCCCGTCGTGGCCCAGTTCGGGTGGGGGCTCCTGGCCGCCGGGCCCCGGGAGAGGCTGTCTCCACCGGCCCGTGACCGGGCCCCTCGCGGTTCCCGCAGCCATGGGACGCCGTAAATCCAAGCGGAAGCCGCCGCCTAAGAAGAAGGTGACGGGGACGCTGGAGACACAGTTCACCTGCCCCTTCTGCAACCATGAGAAGTCTTGTGACGTCAAGATGTGAGCGTGGGGCGAGGGAGAACGGCCGGGGTGGTGGGGGGGCGGCGGGGGGGTGGAGGCCACAATCCGCAAGGGGGCATGGCGGGGGGCCGACCGTAGCAGCCTGTGTCCTGCTGCCCCCAGGGACCGTGCCCGCAACACGGGGGTGATCTCCTGCACCGTCTGCCTGGAGGAGTTCCAGACTCCCATCACCTGTATCCTTATTGGGACCACCCCATTGCCCCGACCCCCACCCCCCGGACCTCACCTCCGTCTCCCTGTTAGTGCCTTAACATCCCCCAAAGACCTCTCGGAGCCGGTGGATGTCTATAGCGACTGGATCGATGCCTGCGAAGCTGCCAACCAGTAGCAGCCAGGACAGACCCTGCCCGCAGCACAACCCTGGACCCCCGGAGGAGGGTGGTCCTGTCCCTGCCCCAAGACCCGCCGTGGGAGGTTGTGTCCCTGCTGCCCCTTCACGGCATTTTCTTTACGTTTTCTACCTTTCTGTCCCCAGGCACGGGGGACCTGGCTCACACGGGGACCCAGGATGTGTCCCCTCCCTGGGCACAGGACCTCTCCTCTTGGAGGAGGCTCGCCCAGCCTCACTGTGGCTTGTCCCAGGTGCTTAATTGCTGTTCACCAGTGAGCTGCAGGGACGCGGGCCTCGGCCGGGCACGCAGGCAATGTGTTTTGGCAGAGCTGCCTTTGAATAAATGCCCTTGCGGGGCTGGGCTGGGGCTCCGTGTCCTTGTCACAGCGAGGGGGACAGAGATGTGCAGGGACACATGGGGCTGGCTCTGTGGGGTCTGTGGGGACGGTCAGGCCCGCAGCGGGCCAGGCAAAGCCAAGGCCCTAACAAGGCTCAGCAATGCTAATGAATCTCATCTGGTTTCAGAGCTACGCTGGGACAAATTGTCACCCTCGGCCACCAGCTCCTAAACCTGTGGATGCCGTTACCCACCCCTCCCCACTCCAGGGCCCTCGTTAGGGTCAATTTTGTCATCACGGGTACCTGCGTGGGCAGGAGGGGCCGGAGCCAGGCATTTCAGCGGCTCTGCGGGTGTCAGTCTGGGTTCGGCATTGCCCCAACGTGGGGAACCTCAGTGTCCTGGGTACAACTTGTGTCCCCTTATAGCACATTTGTGTTGTCCAGCTGCCAAAACATCCTCTCTGCCACTGTGTGTCCTCCCGACCTTGCCCCAATTGTGTCTTGATGTCCCTCTGTCCCTGTTCCCCTTCAATGTTCCGCTGTCCCCATGTGCCTTGGTGTGCCCCCATCCCTGTCCCATCTCCATGCGTTGTTGTTCCCCTACCTTGTGTCCCCACAGCCCTGTGCCTTGTTGTCCCCTGTAGTCCCCCTGCCTTGTTCCCCCCATGTCTCCTTGTCCCTGGTCTTGCCATTGTGCCTCCTTGTCCCCCGTGCTGGTGCCCACAAAGGTGGCAGGTTTGCATGTGGGTTTTATTGTGCCTTGGTGGCTTCACATAGGAGGGGCAGCAGCGGGGCCAGGCCCCCTGGCCAAGCTCCCCCGGGCTGAGCCCCCTGGCCGTGCCGGCCCCATGGGGCCAGGGGCGCAGTGAGGCCGGTGCGGTGGGGCCCTGCGTGGGGCAGGGCAGTGCGGTGCAAGCAGCCGCGGGCCGGCAGCTACTGGGAGTTGTAGAGGCCGTCGAGGCCGTCCTCGCCCAGCAGCTCAGGGCCGCCGCAGTACTTGGGGTCATAGACCTGCCGCGGCAGCCCGTACACCGTCATGCCCTGTTGTGAAGCGCCCTTGTTGCTGCCCATCTGCAGCCCGATGGTCATCGTGTCACAATGCTCCATGCCCAGTGCTGGCTCGAAGATCTGCCGCTTCGTCCCCGGTGCCGTCATCCCCGCCTGGGCAAGGACAGTGCTGGGGGTGGTGGCCTCGGCCTCTCCGTGGGGACCAGGGGGGTGTGTGTGTGTCCCCCCGTGTCCCTGTCCTCCCCAGATGGTCCCTTAGCCTCCTGTGAGGATCCTCCAGCTTCCCTCAAGGGTCCTTCAGTCTCCCCATGGGTCTGGAGGGGGTCCCTCTATCCTCTCCAGGGCATCAGAGTGAGTCCCTTGTCCTCCCCAGAGGGTCCTTCAGCCTCCTCAGGGGACTGCATCTCGGGGTGTCAGGGGCCCTGGGGGCCCCCCAATCCTTCCCCCCACTGCCCATGGGGACTCCCTCACCCCCTCCCTCCAGTGCCATGTCCCCAAGTCCCTTCACCTGCCTGACTTGGGACACTGGAGTCCCTGGGGACATCAGTCTCCCTGTGTCCTCCGTACCCAGCAGGCCCAACACAGTGGGGTCCCTGCAGGTATGGCAGTGGCTGTGTCCCACCCCCAGCTGGCACCCTTGGTGCCCCTGGGGAGAGCGCTCCCCGCATCCGCACCTGGCTGGCGCCCTTGTTGGTGCCCATCTGGAGGCTGATGGTGGCCTGGTCCAGGGGCTGGTCCGTCCCCAGCTTGGGATCATAGAGGTGCCGCCGTGTCCCATATGCTGTCATGCCTTGCTGGCTGGCAAACTTGTTGGTGCCCATCTGGGGGTGGAGGAGAGGGGAGGTTGCAGGCGGGGACAGGGACAGGCACCCACCAGCCCCAACACACTGGGACTGCCCTCCCCACCGTCCACAGCGAAAGCCTGTGTCCCCAAAAGACACACCCTCCCCACCCCCCGGGACCCCTGGGCACCCCATGTGCCCTGATGTCCCCCAGAATCCCCCGATCCCCCATGCACCCTGCCATCCCCCTGTGCTTCCCCCATCTCCTTTTACCACCCCCACCCTGTGTGTCCCCATGGTACCTGGAGGCCGATGATGTTCCTGCCTTCACGGAGCTTCTCAGGGTGGAAGCGCCGCTGCTGCTTCTCCGCGTACTTCACCCCCAAACCCACGTTGTTCCCCTTTGTCTTGGCCTGCACAAGACCCTGAGGCTCAGGGTGTGCATAGGCTTTCGCCCCATTGCAGCCCCCAGACTCATGTTTATCCCCAATTCCCCTGGGACTGCCCCCGAGCCACAGCCCAGGTGCCACCCCCCCCAGGGCTCCCCTGAGACCCCAAATCCCCCCCAAGGCTCCCCCGAGCCCCTGGCTTTGCCCCATTTGGCCCCATCACCTAGCAGGTGAGGGCAATGGGGGAGGACTGGATGTCCTCCCAGGGGTTGTAGGGAGCCCCCAGGGCCCCCAGCCCACCCCCAAGGACTCCCAAAGACCCCCATCCTATCCCAGTGGGGTCACCTGGCTGGCAAGGGCGATGAGGGTGGACTGGACCTGCGTGTGGTTGGTGTTCTCGAAGAGGTCGTTGGCCTCAAAGATGTCGTGGGGCTTCACCCCGTAGCGCGTGATGGCCCGCAGGAAGTTCCCGATGTTCTCCAGCTGCACACAGGTCAGCTCAGAGCCTGGACCCCCAGACCATCCCCCGGGTCACCCCCCGCAGTCCCCTGAGCAGCGCCAAGGGCCCCCCCCAAGCCCTGACTCCCCTTTTGTGGACCCCTCACCTTGTGCCAGTTCTGGATGGGTTCATTCACCTTCTGCACAGAGCCGGGCTGTAGCTTGTTGATGAGCCTGGGGACAAGGGGTCAGGGTCAGGGTTGGAACAGGGGTCAGCCCTCACTGGTCAGGGTCAGCCCAGGTGAGGTTGGTGGGGGGCAAGGGCTGGGGTCAAGCTTAAAGTCCAGGGTCAAGATTGGACTGAGTGGCCAGAGGATGAGCCCAGACTCCAGCTGGGGTCAGGGGTGAGCTGTGCTTCCAAAGGACAGCCTGGTTCCAGGGTTGGGGTCAGGGCTGTGGTCATTGGTCATTGTTCAGGGGTCATACTCGCAGAGGATGACACCATCCTTGAGGCCATCCATGAAGCTGTCCCCGATGCGGCGACCGGTGGTCCCCTCGATCCAGGCACGCAGCTCCCGCTCCGTCTGCGGGTCATACTTCTGTGCCAGCTGGGGATGGGAATGGGGGACACCGTCAGGGGGGTGTGGTGACATGAGGGACACTGTCAGAGGGACACGGGGACATGTGGGACATAGGGGATATGGCGGGCACTGTCAGGAGGACGCTGTTAGATGGGAGAATGCAGAAGGGGATGGAGGGCTGAGCAGGGGGCAGGGGAGATGGGGGGGCACGGGGGGGGGGAGGGGTGCCACTCCAGGGGTGACAGACGAGCTCATCCCCCGCTCTCCCCCCCTCCCCTCATGGCGGTGGGGTTGGGGTGGGTGCAGAAGAGCTCTGGACGCTTGGGTCCCCCAGGTGCTGGGGGGGGAGAGTGGGGAGGTGGTGGTGGTGGGCCGTGCCGGGGGGGAAGGGGGGTATCTACCCCCGCAAGGCAGGGAGGACGCGGGCGCCCGGGCCCCCCACCTGCCCCGCCCCCCCCCGGGAGGACCCAGCCGTCCGGGCCCGCCGAACCTTTGCCCATATATAGCCCCGGGCTGCGGCCGCCCGCCCGCCGCGCTCCGACGCCTTATAAGGGCGCGCGGCGGGGCCGGGGGCGGCGGGGCCCCCCCGGGTCACCGGGGCCCCCCCGGCTTAACCCTTCCCGCGCCACTTCCCGCAGGCGGCGGCGTCCGGAGGGACGGGACGCCCCCTGCGCCTGCTCCCCGCGGGGCGTCTGCAAGGGGAAACTGAGGCACAGCCGGGGCGGAGGGACCCCCCCCCCCCCCCAAAGGCGTCCGGGTGCCGCCCCCTCGCCCCGGACACGGCGGGGACCGTGGCGTCCCGGTGCCCACCCCCTCGCCGCCCGCAGCGGGGACCCAGGCGTCCGGGCTCCCCCGCTCGGGGCAGCACCAGGGACAGCGCCAGCTCCTCCCCCGCCCCCCGCCCGCTCCGGTCCCGCCGGGCCATGCCCCCCCTCCCCCGTCCGTTCCTGCCCCCCTTCTCTCCCGGTGGGGTCGGTCCTGCCCGGTTCGGCCCGGCCCGGCCCGGCCCGGCCCTGTTCCGCCCACCTTATTCTTCACCTCGGCCGACAGCCCGTAGGCCGGCCCGCGGTTGAAGTGCGCGTTGGACATGGGGTCGGTGCGGGAGGGTCCCGGTGGGTCGGGTCGGGTCGGTTCAGTTCGCCCCGGTCCGGGTCTGTCCCCGTTCGGCTCGGTCGGGTCGGGTCCGGCTCGGCTCGGCTCGGCCCGGCTCGGCTGGGCTCGGGTCGGTCCTGTCGGGTCGGCTCGGTTCCTCTCGGGTCGCTTCGTCCCGGTCCCGACCCGGCGCCGCCGCCACTTTTAAAAGTCGGCGGAGGGCGCGGAGCCCCCCCGGGCCGGAGCCGCTGCCAGCCAATCTACACCACCCGCCGCGCTGATGTCACCGCGGGGCGGGTGGTGGCGTCATTTTTTCCACATTTAGCGGGGGGATCCCGGGGGGGCGGGGTAGCCCCGGGACACCCCGCCCCCCCAACTCTCCTCAAGCCCCCCTCCCCCCTTCATCCCTTCCCCATCTTCCATCCTCCCCGCTCTCCCACCCTTCCCCCTACCTCTCCGTCTCTCCCTCTGTCTCTCCCTCCTGTTCCTCCGTTCATCTCTCCCTCTGTCCGTCCCTCCTGCCCCTCTGCCCATCCCTCCGTCCCCCTACCCCCCGCCTGACCCCTTGTCCCTCTGTCCCTACTCCTGTCCCTCTGTCCATCCGCCTCTCTCTTTGTCCCTCTCTCTTCCCCGCTCCCCGCGCTGTTTGTCCCCCCCGGACGCCTGGCACCCCTCCCCGAACTCCGGGGTCCCCCCAGTCCCAGGGGGAGCGGTGGGGGCGGGGCGGTCCGGACGCCCGGGTCCTCCCGGTGCCGTCAGCGGATCGGACTCCGCCGGCCCCGAGGGGGGGAAGGGACGGTTCGTCACGGGTGGGGAATGCGCCTCCCCCCCCGCCCCAAGCCCGGGACCGCGGCGGGGGGACCCAGGCGTCCGGGCTCCGCCCCCACCGCCCCGAGGGGTCCCGGCTCGAGGCGAGGGCGGGTCGGTATCCCGCGGCCTCGGACAGGGGAGCTCTGGGGCGTTCCGGGGGGCCCGGGCGGCCGGGTGGCGACGGACTCTGGTGTCCGGGAAGACCCAGGCGTCCGGTGGGGGACCCAGGCGTCTGCGGCCGCCCCCCTGCTCCTGCCGGAGCTGCCGTTTCCATTTATAGCAGCCGTTGCAGCTCTGACGTCACCGTGACCCGTGTACCATCACCACCAGCCCGAGGCTCTGACATCACCCAAGGCCACTGTCCCCAGTCCTGACATCATCGCGTAACCCCGGCTCTGAACGCATCCGTGGGGCCCGCTCTGACATCACGGGGAACCCCTTCGAGCTCCGCCCCCCGCGCCGCCAATCACCGCCCGCGCCCCGCCTCCAGGCGAGGAGTGCGTGGGGATTGGCTCTACCGCAGGCCCCGCCTCATGACCTGGAAGCGCTGGCCGGAGGGGTCGGCGGCACATGGCGGCGCCCAGCACCGCGACCCGGCGTGGGGGGGGACCCCGGAGTCCGGCCGTGACCTCCGACCTCTGGCCCACCCGCACCGCCCCCGCGGAGCCATGAGGCTGTCCTGGGCCCGTGCCCTGCCCCGGGGGCTCTGGGGCAGCTGGGGACCCCCGCAGGTGCGGGGGCGGGAGGGGGCGCCGGAAGGTGGGGGGAGGCGAGGGGACACAGGGGGAGCGCAGGGGGAGGGGACACAGCGGGAGGTGGGGGTACGGGGGGTACTTCGGCCCAGCCTCCCCCCGGCCCCCCCAGCCTCGCCCCCTTTCTCCCTTCCAGGTTGCTCGGAGCCTGTGCCAGCGCAGCAGCCGCCCGGCGGGGGACCCGGCAGGGCAGTCCTGGGGGGACGCCTCGGGGGACACCTCCGGGGACGCCTCGGGGGACACCTCCGGGGACGCCTCGGGGACCCCGGCGTGGCGTGACACCGCTCGCAGGGCGCAGGACGAGGACCGAGGTCCTGCGGCCTTCGCAGCGGCGCTGGCAGCGCTGGAGCAGGCACCTGGACGGCGTGTGGGGCGGCTGGAGCTGGTGGCGGCAGCGCTGGCAGCGATGCCAGCACTGGGGGTAGCGCGGGAGCGGGAGGCCTACCACCGCCTGCTGCGCCTGCTGCCCCGTGGGCCCTGGGTGCCCCGCGGGCCCTTCCAGCGCATGCTGGCCCCCTTTCCCCGGCAGCAGGAGTGCGGCATCCAGATCCTGGAGCAGATGGAGAGATATGGTGGGTGTGGGCAGGGGGAGGGGGTGCCAGGCCCCTGGGGAGGGAGTCTGGATGCCTGGGTCCTCTGGGGAGGGGCTGCCTTGGGTCCTTGGGGAGGGGTCCTGGACACCTGGGTCCCTGTGCAGGTGTGGTGCCGGATGCAGAGACACGGTTCCTGCTCCTGGGCATCTTCGGGCCCCACAGCCGCCCCATGCGCAAGTGCCAGCGGCTGCTCTACTGGCTGCCACGGATGCGCCACGTGGACCCCTACCCCCTGCCCGCCCGCCTGCCACCGTCTGGCCTGGCCACTGCCCACCTGGGCCTGCGCCGCATCGCCAATGACCTTGATGCCCGCATCACTGTCTACCAGGTGGGACAAGGGGATGGACACAGGTGGGGGACACACCAGGGGACATGAGGATAGGGGATGTGGGGATGGGGATGTTGGGGGACACATGGGGATGCAGGGGCGGGCAGACAGGGGGCAGGGAACTGGTGTCACTGTCTAGCAGGTGCGATGGGACAGGGATGGGGGGACCAGGACAGGGAACCCACCTCACCATCGGCTGGGTGTAACACATGGATGCAGAGCTGGGGCGGGAGGTGTGAGGATGGGGATGCAGAGGGGTCCCTCTGTCACTGTGGCCGGGTGGCTGGCTGGGCCCCTCCTGGGGATGCAGTCCCCCAGCAAGGCCCCGATGTCCCTGGGTTGTTAAGGGGTGGCTGGTGACCAGTCTCCCTCCCACAGCGGCCAGTGCCGGACGAGGGGGATGACGAGGGCTCCGTCCAACCCTACATCATTGGTGAGCGCTGCGGGACTCAGGCGGACCTGGGTGTCAGGGGAGGCATGTGGTCATCTTGGTAGGGGGCAGGTGTCTGGGGCGGGGACCCATATGTTTGGGGGTATGCCAGCATGTGGGGGGACCCAGGCATTCGGGGGAGCCTGGTGTAGAGGGAGCCCCGTGGTGCTGGGTGTGCAGTCCCCAATGTTGGGGTCCCTTGTGTGGGAGTTTGGGGTTCCCAATGCTGGCATGGGGTCCTCATCTCCCTCCCCACAGGCGCCCAGAGCCCAGACCAGCAGGCGCTGCTGGCTCAGCACGGCCCGGCACAGCCCGTCTTCGTGGAGGGTCCATTCCCCCTCTGGCTGCGCAGCACCCGCCTGTGCTACTATGTGCTGCGGGGGGACCCCCTGCCTCCCCACCTGCGGGTGAGCCTGGTGGATCCCGGGGCTCTGGAGGGGATGGGATGAAACCTTCTATTGCTTGGCACCAGATGGAAGGGGAGGGGGGTCCCCATGGCCCTGGAGCAGGTGGGATGGGCTACCCATGGCCACAGAGGGGTTCCCCTGGCCCAGGACAGGAGGGGTTGGTACCCCCATTGCCCAGAATAGGTGGGAGGTGACTCTTTTATAGCCCAGGATGGGGCAAGATGGGACCCCCGTGGCCCCAGAGAGGTCCCCCTGGCCCAGGACAAAAGGGGACAAGACCCCCGTGGCCCAGGAGAGGAGGGGAGGGAGGGGACCCCTATGGCCTTGGAAGGGAGGGGAACCCTGGCCCAGGATGGGTAGGAGGGGACCCCTTGCCCCCACCAGGAGGAACCCCCAGACCCTGAGCGCAGCCTGTACTACCCCCTGACCCTCGACCTGGACCTGGAGCGTGGCCCCTGGGATGACGATGACTTCGATGTGGAGGAGGGTAAGGCAGGGGGGCAGGGGCAGGGGCGAGGGGGAACCTCTGTGCTGCCCCCGTCCCCCTGACCCGTCCCCCATAGTGGAGGAGGGCCCCGTCTTTGCGCTGTGCATGGCGGGGGCTGGTGACCGGCACACCCTGAGCAAGTGGATTGCCGGGCTACAGGAGGCAAACCCCATCCTGGGGCGCACCCCAGTCATCTTCCGCCTGGAGGATGGGGACACCCCAGCTGGCGCCCCCGGGGGTCCCCCTGCACCCCAGCTGGGGGCGGTGCCTGCCCCGCCGGTGGTGCTGGAGGCCCCCGGCCCACCGCGGGGGCGCAGCCGCAGCACCGGGGGCGATGCCACCGGTCCCGGGAGAGGTGGGGGGCCGGGCGTGCCCCCCACAGCCTCGGAGGAATAAAGGAGGTATCGCCGACGGAGAGGGGTGTCTTGTGTCGGGGTCCCGGGGGGGCCGGGGGTACGCGGCGGGCGGCGGGAGGCGGCCCCGTGGAGAGCGGCGCGCGCTCGTAGCCGCCGTCTGGGCGCTCGGCGAGCGCGCATGCGCACTGTATGCCGGCGCCGCGGGGCGCGCGACCGGTCCGCTCGGTCCTTCCGCGCAGGCGCATTGCGCCGCGCCGTCTGTCACGAAAAAAAGGCGTGAGCGGGGCCTGCAGCGGAGGAAGTGGTGGTGGCGTCATCAGCGGCGCGCCGCGGCGCGGGGCGGCGGGCCCGGCATGAGCGCGGCCGAGCGGGGCCTGGGTGCGGCGGGCGGTAGTGGCGGCGGCCCCGGCCCCGGGGGCGGCCCTGCGGTGGAGTCGGGAGGCGGCGGCGGCGGACGGAAGGCGCGGGGGCGCCCGCGGCTGACAGAGTCGGACCGGGCGCGGCGGCGGTTGGAGTCGCGGAAGAAGTATGACGTGCGGCGGGTGTACCTGGGCGAGGCACACGGGCCCTGGGTCGACCTGCGCCGCCGCAGCGGCTGGAGCGATGCCAAGCTGGCGGCCTACCTGTTGGGGCTGGAGCGGGGGCAGCGCGCCGGGCGGCGCGGGTGAGCGGGGCTGGAGGGCCGGGGGGCTCGGGTGCCCCCTTCCCGTCTTGCAGCTATCGTGGGGCAGCCCTCCGCAGAGAGGGGCGCCCCGGTTTGTCCTTAGGCCACCAACTCTCTCTCAGCAGGAAGCTGTGGGAGCAGGTCCCTAAAAAGCCCAAACGGAAGAAAAGTGAGTGTAGTGGAGGGGGTGGGTGGGCGGGGGCTGCCCTTGCCGATGGGGGAACCTCTGGGCTGTGAGTTGGGGCACCTCAGGCTGGGGTGGGGCTCAGGCAGGGGCTGGGAGACCTGGGGCTGCCAGGGGTGCGGGTGGGGTTTGGGTGGTGATGGGGGATGAGGCTGGGGCTGGAGGAGCATTGGGCAGGGGCTGGAGCATCTGGGGGTGCTGTGGAGTTGACTAGGGTGTGCTAGGGGGCTAGGCAGGGCTTGGGGATTGATGGGGGGGGTAGGGTTGGGGGTGTGGGGTGTGCCGTGGGGTCAGGTGGGGGGTGCCAGGCTGCCAGCAGCCCTCCCCCAGGGCGGCGGCGCAATGTGAACTGCTTGCGGCACGCGGTGATCTGGTACGAGGACCACCGGCAGCGCTGCCCCTACGAGCCGCGGCTGGCGGAGCTGGACCCCTCCGTGGGGCTCTACACCACAGCCGTCTGGCAGTGCGAGCGTGGGCACCGCTACTTCCAGGATCTGCGCTCGCCTCTGCGACCCCTCAGTGACTCCGACGGGGACAGTGATGATGGTGCGTGTTGGGGGGGAGTGGGCAGGGGGACACTCAGCTGGGTTGTGGGGATGCAGTGGTGGGGCTCAGGGGTGGTTTGGGGGATCTGACTTTGTTGTCTGGGGGCCTGGCCTGGGGGTGTGTGGGCCCAGGGTGCTTCTTTGGGTCATGGTGTGGGGGGCTGTTTTTGGGGGTGGGGGCTCCCCTTGATCTTCTTTCTCCTGCAGCAGCAGCTCCCGGCAGCTCCTTCTCATCCTCAGGGGGTTGCAGCTCAGGCTCGGAGGCGACACCACAGGGGGCCCCGTCAGCAGCAGGCGGGGTGGCAGTGGCCCCCCCTGCGGGTCCAGGCCCCCCCGAGGGTGCTGCGGAGGGGCGGGCGGCAGCTCTGGAGGCTGTGGTCTGCGTACCCCTACCACTGCCTCTGCGGCTGGGTGCAGGGCGGGGAGCGCTGGCTGAGGGGGGGCCCCCCACCTTGCTGCAGGGTCCCCCCCTCCTCATCCTGGCCAGCCCTGGCTATGATGCGTTGGGGGGGCTGCAGCTGGACGTGACAGGGGACGAGGTGCCCTGTGCTCTGCTGGAAGAGGAGGGCACCTTCCCCCCACCCCCCCCAGACCCCCACCTTCCTAAGACAGGTATGGGGGAGCAGGGGTTATGGGGGTGAGTGGGACTGGGGTGCTGGGATCTCAGGTGTTTGGGGGGTATTGGGGTGCTGGGGGGGGCCGGTGGGACTGGACTGTTGGGGGGCTGAAGTGGATTGGGGTCAGGAATAGAGGAGATTGGGGTGCTGGGGTGGGGACATCAGTGGCTGGGTGCCAGCAGTGCCTCACTTAACTCACTGACAGCAGAAGAGGATGAGATGCTGGGGTTGAAGCAGGAGGAGGTGCCCCGCCCTGCCACCGAGCTCCCGCCACAGCCCCCTCCTGAGTCCCCCCAGGAGCCCCCCCTGCCCCCCCCAGCTGAGGACACTGATGGGGGTGATGTATCAGCCATCATCTACGAGATCCCCAAAGAACCTGAGAGGTCAGGGGAGTGGGGGTTGGGGGTCTCTTGGGTACCTGGAGGCCCAAAGGTGGCCAGGGTGGGGGGACTCAGGATTTGGGAGGGGTGGCACAGTTTGGGGTGTTGATGGGGGCTTGGGGGAAGTGTGAGGTATTGGGGGTGTCTTTTGGGGGTCACTACAAGGTTTCCTAAGTTTCTGGGGACGTGAAGAGGGCTCAGAGCTGGGGAGGGCCTGGGGGTTACAAGGGGTTCAGTGACTGGAGGTGTGCAGGGGTTGAGGCTTTTTTAGGGCTGGGGGAGACCTTGGGGTTATGGAGGTGTCTTTGGGGACAAGAGGGGAGGCTCTGGGGACTTTGGGGGGCAGGGGACTGGGACAGTTTCCAGGTACTGTGGGGGTCTTTTTCAGAGGTACTCTTGGGTTGGAGGAGCTGTTCAGGGTTTGTGAAGGGCTTTAGGAGCCTTCAGGTACATGAAGGGATGTTGAATGGGGCCCCTGAATGCCTGGGCCCCACCTGGCGCTGTGGCCTCTGGTGGGGGCCTTACCCCACGCTGTGCTGCCGCCCCTCCCTGTGCAGGCGGCGGCGGAGCAGGCGGGGCCGTGCCCCCCACCCT
Source organism: Phalacrocorax carbo (assembly GCF_963921805.1). NCBI lineage: Eukaryota > Metazoa > Chordata > Aves > Suliformes > Phalacrocoracidae > Phalacrocorax > Phalacrocorax carbo. The sequence goes on along the minus strand of NC_087542.1, from coordinate 76,374 downwards.
GACCCCGAGGGGCTACCGGAGCCGATCGCCTGCCCCTATGCAGGCTGCGGGCAAGTCTATGTTGCTCTCAGTAGCTTCCAGGTGCGCCTCCCTTCCCCCCTTGGGCTGGGGCCACCCTGCTCCCCCTGTGCCCTCTTGGGTCCCCCAGGGACCCCCTCACCTCTCTGCCCCCCAGAACCATGTCAACCTGGTGCATCGCAAGGGCCGGACCCAGCAGTGCCCCCAGCCCGGCTGCGGGAAGAGGTTTTACCTGGCTAACCACCTGCGCCGGCACATGGTCATCCACTCTGGTGAGCCCCACCATCTCCTGTGCCGTGTCCCCCCAGTGTCCCCTGCCCCATGTCTGCCCAGCATCCCCCCACGTCCTCCTCCCCAGGCGTGCGGGAGTTCACCTGTGAGACCTGCGGGAAGTCCTTCAAGCGCAAGAACCACCTGGAGGTGCACAGGCGGACGCACACCGGGGAGACCCCCTTGCAGTGAGTGATGGGGGGGGGGACACTGGGAAGACCCCCTGTGGGAAGTGTCAAGGGGGTCAATGGGGAGACCCCCACTTGCAGTTAGTGATATTGTAGGGTCACTGCTGCATCGAATGACACAGGGCACCCCACTCTCTCTGACACCCCTGCCCATTCTGCCAACCCTTCTCAAGGTGCAAGGTCTGCACCTTGCAGAAGGGGGGATGAAGGTGCTCCCTCACCCTCCCCTTGCCGTCCCCCCCTCCCCCCAGGTGTGAGGTCTGTGGGTACCGCTGCCGCCAACGTGCCTCCCTGACATGGCACATGAGGCGCCATGGGGGGCCAGGGCTGCGCCCCTTCCCCTGTGAGCGCTGCGGAAGGCGCTTTGAGCGCCCTGAAGGCCTCAAGTTCCACGCACTCAAGAGCCACCCCGAGCCCCGCGGCACTTAGCGGGGCGGCCCCCCGCTTCCCCATGCTGGGTCGCTTTGACTTCCCTGGGGCAACCTCATGCTGTGTGGAGGTAGGGAAGTGCCCTCTGGGGGTCCTGCCCCACCCCACCCTGCCCCAAGCACCCTGAGCCCGATGCACTTGGTGGAGCCCCTCACCCCCGTGGGCTCCACAAGCTGCCTCAGGGGACCCTGACCCCCCATTGCCCTGGGCCCCCTTGCTCACCCTTTATTTATTTCCTGACTCTCAGTTGTCATGTTTGCTCTCCTCCCCTGGGGCAATGGGGTCGGGGGACAGTGGGGACCCTGGTTTTGTCTTGGGGAGGGGGGGACCTGCCCCCCCCGATGCCCCCCGATGCCCCCCGTTCTATTAAAGTGATGGATTTTATTTGCTGCCTCCCACTCTCTGCCTGGGAGCACCCGGGGCGCGAGGGAATGTGGGGGGGGGGGGCCAGGGGGGCTGCCCCGCAGCTCGGGGGGTTGCGGCCCACCCAGGACAGCCCCTCCTCCCCCGCCACCGCCCTCGGGGGGGGCGGGGCGGGGCACGCCCCGGCGCTGTCCCCGGTGCTGAACAGGCGGCAGCTCCGCCCTGCCCCGGCGCCGGGGACCCCCCGCTCCGGCGGTGCCACTGTGGGGTCCCCGTCCCGCTTCCCCCATCCCGCCCCCTCCCTGCTCAGCCCCCGGCCCTTCCTCCTCCTCCTGCCTCCCCTTCCTCCTTCCCCCGCCCAGCGCTTCCTTCTTTATTACACCCGCCCTTTGCCTTCATCACCTTCCTCCTCCTTCCCCCGGCCCCCCCCACCTCCTCGCGGGTCACGTGGGCGGGGCCGGGGGGGCTATAGGCGGTGTCTATAGGGGGGTCTTGGGGGGGCGTTGGGGGCTCCGCCTGCTTGGCAGCCAATGGGCTTCGCCGGGGGGGCCAGTCCATTTTGGGGTATCGGGGGCGGGGGGGACGGACTGCCCCACCTGCAGACGGTGGGGGGGAACGGACGGAGTCATCGCGGAGCAGTGTGGGGGGGGCTGGGCCGCGCCCACCGCGGCGGTTTGGGGGGGCCCCGCCCCGCGGCCGCCCAAGGACGTTTAAAGGACCGACGGGGCCGCCGCTTGCAGCACCCGACGCCGCGGCGGAGCCCCCCGGAGCCGCCCCCCCCCGGCTCGGGGCCCCCCGCAGTGCCCCCCAGCCTGCTGGGCCTTGCGGGGGCCCCCCCAAGCAGCCCCCCCGGCCGCAGCCCCGGCCCCGCGACGATGGTGACGGTAGGAGCGGGAGGAGGGGCTGTGGGGGTTTGGGGTGTTGTTGGGAGGGCGCAGTCGGTATCCCCAGCACCCTCCGTCTCCTGAAAGCCCTGTCCCGAACCCCCTCCCCCAGCTCCCCGGCATCCAACATCCCCCCTTACCCTGCCCCCCCCCACTGTGTCCCCCCACCCCCTCATCCTCCAGCCCACCAGCATCCCCACCCCCACGTCCCCATCTCTTCTGTGTGTGTCCCCCATGTGATGGCGTGTGACACACTTGGGTGGGGATGGGACCGCCACGACAGCTGCATGCACACGCGTGTGCATCACATGTTGAGGGCACATGTATGTGTGCACAAGGGAGGCACGCGCGTGTCATGCAGGGCGTGGAGGGTGTGTCAGCCCATGTGGCATCTGCTGTGCTGGAACATGGGTGTGCCCCGTGTGCTCGTGTGGGACACGTGTGTGCAAGGGTGGGGTGGGGACCCAGCTGTCCCCTGCCTTCCCCCCCCCCCACCCCCCAAGTCCTCCTCCCTTTGGCCCACATGTGTAGAGCTGCTGCCACATGCACACACGTGCTTGCAGCGGAGCAGGCCCTGTACTCAGGGGCACGCGCGTGTGCGAGTGCACACGCACACGCCTCTGCTTTAGTGCGTGGGCACAGGGATGTCTGTGTGTGGGGAGGAGTCGTATGCGCACACGCGACACGCAGACACGCGCAGCCCCGGGCAGAGCGGGTGTGTGCGGCAGAGGCGTGTGTGTCATGGGCGTGTGTCCGTGTCCGGGCGTGTGTTGTGTGTGTGTCCGTGTGTCTGCGTCCGTGTTGCCCGTAAATCCCATTTTGTCAATGTGATTCGGTGATACTCGGCTTTTCTGCTTTCACTTTTCTAACCGGCCAGTTTCGGGGCTGTCACTGCCCCGCGGGCGGACAAACGGACAGACACCCTCTCGCTCGTGCCGGCCCCCTGCCCCACGCGGTCCCCCAGCCCTTAAAGGCACAGTACCTCCCCGAAGGACCCAGGCGTCCGGCCCCTCCGCCCCATTTCAGACCCTGGCCAGCTCCTGGCGGGCCCAGACCTCGGGGTCCCCATCCCGCCGAGGCGGGGGGGGACGACACGGGCAGCCCCCGGGCGCCTGGGTCCCGCAGCCGTGGCTGGTGCCCCCGGGTGTCCCGTCTCCTGTTGATAAAGGCCCATTGTCCCCCGCTATTGTGCGGGGGGGGGGGGGGGAAGGGGCGGGGGCTCTGCTGCACAATGGGGGATTATCCCCCGGGGGGAGGGGCGCACCGGATGCCTGGGTCCCCTCCTACTTTGGGGAGCGATGGGAGCCCGGAGGCCTGGGTTGCCTCCTGCCCTGCTGCAGGGTGGGGGCAGCCTATGGGGACCCAGGCGCCCGGGCCTCAAAGAGTCCACCGCCCCCATGTCCCACCTGAGGTGTCCCTGTTCCCCCCCACCAATGTCCTCATCCCCACTGCCACGTTGCTGCCCCCATCCCCGTGCCCCACCCATGGCTCTGTCCTGCTTCACCTCGGTAATGACTCCTTGTCCCCGCTGCCTGGGGTTCCCTGTGACTGTCTGTCGGTCCCCGTGCTGTCCCCATGACCCTGGTGTCTCGGTCCCTCCGTTGTCGCCATGTCCTTCTGCTGTCCTGTGATGGAGACACCCTCCTAATGCCCATCCACCCCCTCAGCAGATCCTGAGCACAGTGGAGGCCCAGGCTCCCAGCACCCCGGGGCCGTCAGGCTGTGGCCCTGTCCCCGTTCCTGTGGCTGTGCCAGTGGTGGCAGTGCCAGGGCCGGGGGTGGCAGCCGCGCTGCCCAATGGGGCTCCCCCGGTCCCCACCGTGGCCGACGACAGCAAAACCAACCTGATCGTCAACTACCTGCCCCAGAGCATGAGCCAGGAGGAGCTGCGAAGCCTCTTTGGCAGCCTCGGGGACATCGAGTCCTGCAAGCTTGTCCGCGACAAGGTCACCGGTATGGGACAGGGGAGACAGGACACAGGGAGATGGGACATGGGGAGATGGGACAAGGGGCATGGGGCTTGGGGAGACATGGTGGATAGGACACAGGGACACAGGCAGATGGGACACGGGGAGACAGGACACAAGGCATAGGCAGATGGAATATGGGGGCATGGAACATGGGGAAACGGGACATGGGGAGATGGGACATGGGGACATGGGGTGTGGGGAGCCTGGACACGGGAAACAGGGAGATGGGACGTGCGGACCCATGGGGACTGGGACAGGGGTGAGCATGTGGATGGGAACATGGGGGCAGGGACACCTTCAGGAGCCTCTCTGGGCATGTCAGGTCCTGCAAGCTCAACCACAGGGTTGACCCTACTACAGGGATGTGAGGACACATGGGGGTAGGCATCAACAGCTACAGAGATGAAGGTGGGATGGAAACGGGCCTTGGGGACAGGAGTGGGATGGGGATGGGGGTGGGGACTGGGGATGGCATGACTGGGCCTGGTGCTGGGGCCACCCTTGGTGCTGACCCCACACCCCAGGGCAGAGCCTGGGCTACGGATTCGTCAACTACGTTGAGGCAGGTGACGCTGACAAGGCCATCAGCACCCTCAACGGCCTCAAGCTGCAGACCAAGACCATCAAGGTGCCAGATGCTGGGGTCCCTCGGTGGGGTGGGCAGTAGAGGGGTGCCTCGGGGCGGTGGGTGGATGCTGGGGTCCCTCGGAGCAGGCAGACACTGGGGTCCCTGGGGGGGTGGAGTGGGCACCAGGGAGTCCCTTGGAGGGGGTAGACACTAGGGGAGTCCTTGGGGGAGGCAGGTGCCTGCATCCCTGGAGGGAGATCCCATGGATGGGAGGCAGCTCTGGCACCCGGACACCTACATCTCCTGGGCTGACAGCCCTGACACACAACCCCCACCCCACTCCACCCCCGCAGGTGTCCTATGCCCGGCCCAGCTCAGCCTCCATCCGTGATGCCAACCTCTACGTGAGTGGCCTCCCCAAGGCCATGGGGCAGAAGGAGATGGAGCAGCTCTTCTCCCAGTACGGCCGCATCATCACCTCCCGCATCCTTGTTGACCAGGTCACAGGTGTGCCTGGGTCCCCCAGGGGAAGGGGACTGCCAAGACACCCTTGGGTGGGGGACAATTTCCTGGATGCTTGGGTCCCAAGGGTGGGCACTGGGTGTCTGGCGGGGGGGCATTCCTTGGAGACCTGGGTCCCGTGGGTGGATCTGTGGGGGAAATTCCCCAGGTGCCTGGGTCCCATGGGTGCATCTGTGCAGGGGATTCCCATCCTGTCCAGCTGCCCATGGCTGTGCAGCAGAGTCTCAGGGCTCTGTCCCCCGGACGCCTGACGTCTGCAGGTGTCTCGCGGGGGGTGGGCTTCATCCGCTTTGACAAGCGTGTGGAGGCAGAGGAGGCCGTCCGGGGGCTGCATGGGCAGAAACCGCTGGGAGCCACTGAGCCCATCACCGTCAAGTTCGCCAACAGCCCGGGCCAGAAGTCAGGGGGGGCCCTGCTCAGCCTCTGCCCCAGCGCCCGCCGCTATGGCACCCTGCACCACCCCCCTCAGCGCTTCCGGTAAGCTCAACATGCCCAGGGGCCCCGGGGCGGGTGGGAAATCCCTGGGAACAGGGGCACCCCCCAGGAGATGGGGCCAGCATAGGGTGTGGGGACATCCCCACCACCATGAGGACAGCCCCCAGGAGATGGGGCCACCACAGGGTGTGGGGACATCCCCATCACCATGAGGCCAGCCCCCAGGAGATGGAGCCACCACAGAGCACGGGGACATCCCTAGCGCTATGTGAACACCCCCAGGAGATGGGGCCACCACAGGGTGTGGGCACCCCCATGGCAAAGTGACACCTACATGGGCACACCCTCACGTTCCCCCTAATGGCTTCTTGTCCCCTCCAGGCTTGACAATTTGCTGAATGTGGCGTACGGAGTGAAGAGGTAATGGCCCCTCCCCTCCCACTCCCCGCCCCCCCCCCCCCCTCCCAGTCCAGCTCTGCAGCCCCAGCCCCATGCACGGGCCCATGTGGCCTGGGGGGGGGGAGACACCTGGCATCTGGGCACCCTGACCCCAGGCCAGCCCGCTGTCGCTGCTGCCCAGGTTCTCCCCGCTGGCCATCGAGGCAGTGCCAGGGCTGTCTGGGATGGGCCTGGGGGCCCCTGGCCCTGGCTGGTGCATCTTCGTCTACAACCTGGCGCCCGAGGCAGATGAGAGCGTCCTCTGGCAGCTCTTTGGGCCCTTTGGTGCTGTCACCAATGTCAAGGTCATCCGTGACTTTGCCACCAACAAGTGCAAGGGCTTCGGCTTTGTTACCATGACCAACTACGAGGAGGCAGCCATGGCCATTGCCAGCCTCAATGGCTACCGCCTGGGCGACCGCGTGCTTCAGGTCTCCTTCAAGACCAGCAAACAGCACAAGGCCTGAGCCCCACCCCCACTGGCCCTCTGGCCCCTGGGACCGGGTCTCCTGGCACCACCAGGCCACAGGGACCCCCATGAGTACCAAGGATACCCTGGAGACCATGGAGAACACCCCTGGACAGCAGGAGACCTTGGGAACCCCCTCCATGGGCAACAAGGACACCATGGGGACACCCCAAGGATACTCTGGAGACTGTGGGGCCACCCTCCAGGCACCAAGGACACTGTGGGGACCTTCCCACCCTGGAGACCATGTGGAACGCCCCTGGACAACCGGAGACCTTGAGGACCCCCTCCATGGGCACCAAGGACACCATGGGGACATCTGAAGGACAGCCTGGCTACCATGGACACCCCCACATCTCCTCTAGGCACCATGGACACCCTGAGGATTCCCCCAGGTGCTCCAGAGCTCTTGGGCACCGTGGGGGCATGGAGATCCTGGGGGTACCCCTGAAGAGCTTCCCGCCCCACCACTGGAAAGACTGGTGAACCCTCAGGACACTGAGGACAGTGGAATTCCTGGGGACAGACACAGCCCCCCCCCCCGACACCTCAGTAACCCTGGGAATCATGAAGGAGTCTGGATATGGGGGTGTGGCGGGGTGTGTGTGTGTGTATGTGTGTGTATGTCACCTCCAAAATACCCAGGAATGCCACACACCCCCCAAAGACTCTGGGGACCCCCCTCCCCCAGCACCCAGAGATGTTGGGGGCTGGTGCCCCCCCCACCCCCCGGGCACTGTGGAGACACCTGCCCCTCCCCAAGCACCCAGAGGCCGTGGCAAACCCCCAGTGAGCCCAGGTACCTTGTCAGGGACCCCTGAGACCCACAGCACTCCCTGGGGCAGGTCCCAGTCCAACGCCCACCCTGCCCCTTTTTTAATATATATATATTTTTTCTTTTCCTCTTTTCCTCTCCTCCTCTGGGGAGGTCACACACCCCATAAACGGGGAGAAGTAGGGTATCTTCCTCCTCCTCCTCCTCCTCTCCCCCACCACCCCCCCGGGGGGAGGGTGGGGGGAGGTGTGGACACCACAGGAGTCCCCCGGGACCGAGCGGCCCACTCCCCCCACCCCACCGGTACCGTGGGGGAGGGAAGGAGGGGGAGCCCCCTCCCTGCTTCCGCGAGGCTCCGCCCCCACGGCCAAGCCACGCCCCCAAGCCCAAGGTCTCCCGGGGCTTGCCCCGCCCCAGCGCTAGGCCACGCCCCCGGTACCGCCCCCTCCGGCGGTGGCCGGAGCACCCGCAGCGGCGCCCAGGGTCTGCGGGTCAGAGCCCCGGGGACCCCCCGCCCCGAGCACGCGATTCGGCTCGTTTTTGTCCCCAGGCTGGTGTCAAGTGGGGGCTCTGCCACCCTCCCCTCTGGTCCAGGAGTTGGGGCGGGGGTGTTGCTCTCGCTCCTCTTTTTTCCCATTTGTTTCTTTCTTCTTGGAGGGGGAAATTTTTTTTGGGGAAAAAGAACAAACAATAACGAATAATAACAATAATGGTAGCGCAAACAGTAGTGGGGAGAGAGACCGACACAGTCTGCGGTGACTCCTCTGGAGCGACAGACAGAAAACCATCTATTTTTTTAAGAGAAGAAGAAGGGAAAAAAAGAAATCCCCTGATGGCCCCCAAAACCGCCCTCAGGAGAAAAGCTGCAGGGTGGTGGTGGGAGGGGAATCTGTTACGTGCCCACTCCCCCCTCCTCCTTCCCTGCCCCACCCCCGCATTGCTTGGGGGCCGGGCCAGAGGTTGTGACCCCCAGGCGCGGTCACAGCATGTTTCGGGGGAGTGGGGTGGGGGGTGTGTGGGGTGTGTGGGGGTATGGGTGTGTCTTGTCCCCACCTTTCTCCAGCTACTCTAAAAATGGGTATTTTGGGTTTTTTTTTTGCCCCAGCCTCCTCAGTTTCCTGGGGTGGGTGCTTTTGCTTGGCCAGTTCTAGCATCCCGGCCAAAGAAAAGGGCAGAAAAGCCCCCAGAATGCCCAACCTTCCCAACAGGCTGAGTCCCCCATAGCAGCCCCATCCTCATCACCATTATTATTATTAATTATTATTATTATTGTTATTATTACTATTATTATTGTTGTTGTTGTTCTTGTTGTTGTTATTATTACTGCTATTATTTATTTTATCTCCTCCGTCGGGATAATTTCTTGCTTTTCAGTGGTTTCAGTTTCTGTTTGTTTCTGATTCTTTGCTGGCTTTCCTCAGCTCTGGGACCCTTGGGACCCCACCCAACCCCTCCTGACTCCAGCTTTTTTGCCTTGTGTTGTGTCGTGCCTGTTTGCAGCTTCTTGTAGGTTTAACTTATTGTTAATGTAAATATTTATTACACCCCCCCCACCCCCACCCCCACCCTGCCCATGTGTGCGTGCGTCCCTGGGGTGGGTGATGGACCCAGACGTCCGGGGCTGCCCCCCCTCCCAGGTCTGACCGCCTCCCCCCCCCCCCCCCTTCCTCTGCCCTGGGGCGCTCCAGCCTGGGGACCCCTGTCCCAGGGACCCAGGCATCCAGGCAGCCCCAGACCCAGCAGGACTGGTGGGCCAAGGGGACCCCCAGTTCAGTAGCAATAAGAGCTGCACCCCAGGGGTGTCTGGGAGGACCCAGCATGGGGAGAAACCACCTGAGTGTGAACAGGGCCCCCTGCGGCACAGTGGGGCCCCCAGAGGGGACGGGCTCCTGGCTCCCACCCCTGGACCCGACTCTTTGTACTTTTCATGGCAGAAATAATAAAATATCTGGAGGGGGCGGAAAAATCTGAAATTGTCGTGGTGGTGGTGCATGGCCCCGTGTGATGCAACATTAGTCCCCAAGCCCCCCGTTCCCCCGCCGCAGCACTCCTGGGGCGAGGCCTGCTGGCAGGGGGAGCATCCATCCTCCCCACACCCCACCCCGCCCCCAGCCCTCCAAGCAGGCCTGGGTGGCTCCAGCCCCGGGTGGCTGAAGGTACCAGGGCCAGGCCAGGGCTCACCCCAGGGAAGCGGGGTCGCCTAGGCGGTCATGTGAGTGATGGGGCACGCCATGAGCTGTAGCCTTCCGGCACAGTCTTCCCACTGTGCAGCTCTGTCCTGGTCCCTTTTATGTTCTTTTAATCTCTTGCTTACTCTGCTTTTCTGTCTGTCCCTATTTTTTCTTCTTTCTATGCCTGTCTCCCTATTATTTATCAGTCTATCTTCATTGTGCTCTCTGTCCCTGTCTTTCTCTTGCTCCATCTCGCTGTTGTTCCTCCATCACTGTCATTCTCTCTCTGTCCCAGCGTCCTGTTCCCCATCCCTCTCTTGTTCTCTGAATCCCATTTTCTGTCTCCCTACCCTCACTGTTTTCCTATGTCCCTCTGGCTGTCCTCCCATGCTTGTTTTTCCCCCCTCTCTCCCTCTGTCCTGCTGCCCATTGCTGATTTTTCTTTCTCTTTTTTGTGTCCAGGTCCTATCACTCTCTTTGTCTGTCCTTGTACTGGTTTTGTCTGGGATGGACCTAAAGGTCAGAGCTGGGAGCTGAGCCTAAGCAGGCGGCAGTGATCCTGTTGCTGCCTGGCTTGGCTGGGGAAGGATGGTATCTTCGGGGCCAGCCCTGTTCGCAGCACGAGCGGTGTGTCTGCTGCGGCTGGGGGGAGCAGAGGGGGAGCCCCATGCCTCCCCACAGTCCCGAGCAGAGTTCCCTAGTCAGACCTGAGGTAGTGAATTGTGTGGTTGATGATAGGCATTGCAGGCTTTGGGTCAGAATCTGGTGTTGGCCTTTGAAGCTCCTCTTCAAGGCAAAGCGTGGTGCTGATAAGCAGCACGTGCCGTTAACACATACTATATGTGTTCTTTCTTCCCTCTGTGCAAGACCTGGTGTCCCCAGTTTGTGCCAGAGTCTGGCCCAGCTGCAGTTTCTGCATTGATCTGCAGACCTTGTCCCATGGCTCGAGGTTGGGGCAAGCTGCTGGAGGATTAACGGCTTGTCCTGATGAGCCAGGCACTGGTCCCTGGCTAGTTTGGTCCCCACTGCCTGAGGAGTGTGCTGTCCCTGGCTCACAGGGGGGCAGAGGCTCCATGCTGTGGTTCTGAAGCTCTTAAAAACTGCCTGTCCTACATTTTCAGTGCTTGGAAATGGAGGTTAAGTAATTTATTTCTCAATTTCAGAAAAAGACTAAAAATGCTGCATTTTCAGGGCTCAGAAATAAATTAAGCCCTTTATTATTCAGGTCTCAAAAGCAGAGGGGGAGCACTGCCATTCTGAAGCTCAGAAAAAGACTAAAAGTAATGTATTTTCAGCACTTGAAAATGCAGGCTAAGTTCTGTGTTTCTGGGACTCAGAAAGAACCCTAAGTGTGTGCTGCATTTTTGGGACTTGGAAACAGAGGCTTAGAAAGCAGTTTTCAGCCCCCAAAACTGAGACTCAGAGGGGAACTTTGGGTGGGCCGGAGACAGAGGGGGTTGGGTGGAGGGCATCGGAGCCTGGGTGGGAAGGGAGGGGGTAGGCAGGGTGTGCAGTTGCATTGCTCCCCAAAGTTAGGGAGGCCAGCATGCACCAGGCCAAATTAAACATCTGAGGATACTCTCTGCAGGGAAAAGCACTTTTTGCACATCTAACTCTTTATTCAAGGTATGTATAACCACCAGAATTCAACATTTAGACAACATACAAGTATGACAGTTCACACTGATATAAAAGTTAGGACTGACTAATTTACAACCTTGCCAAAAGTCCAGATTACTGCAATTAGCTGGAGCTTTAATTGGCATGTAACAAGAGGGAGCACCCAGCAAAGTGTGTATGAGCTGGAACTTCACATGACTTGGAATGAGATGGAGTGTCCGTCATCTGGCGCTGTTAGAGGCAGGAGAATCTCATATCAAGAGCTGGAGCCAAAATTACTTGAAACAGAAACAAGTTGGAGCATCTCAGAGCTGCAGCTGAAATGGAAACAGGCCTGAGTGAAACTCACTGGAGCATCCATCAGCAGGAGCTTCAACAAGCTGCAGCTGAAAGTACCTGAACCTGAAACAAGCCAGAGTGAAACAGACTGGAATATGGGAACTGTAAGGAGCAGAAGCATCTGGCTGCCATGAAGAGCTGGAACTGAAATTACCTGAACCTGAAGCAAGCGGCAGGAGCCAGAGCTGTAGGAAGCAGAAACTGAAATTACCAGGGACAGTAAGCCACTAGAGCATCCATCAGTGGGCGCTATAAGAAGCTGGAGCTGCTGTACAGCTGGAGTATCCGTTAGCTAGAGCTGTAACAAGCCATCAGCCGGGGCTGTGCTCCCAGCACGGCTGAATGGAGGAATGCCCACACTCCATAGCCTCTGTTAGCCAGAGCCTGCAGCTGTAACAGGAAGGGACATCTATGAACAGGAATGTCTCCTGGCTGGAGTTGAAATTACCAGGAGCCAGAGCATCCATCAGCTGGGGTGTCTGTCAACCACATCCATACTCCAAGGATGTCCCCAACAAGGAGCTCTTCCCAGCCCAGAGCAGCAGGGAGGTGAGTCATCCTGTGAGTGGGGAGCCTGGCCTCTTGCCTCCCAGTTCTCCCTGTGCAGCTGTGCTGCGAGGGAGCACGGGCAAGGCAGTGTCAGCATCTCCGCTGTACCTGTGAAATGGGAACGAAACCAGTTGGTCAGAGCTCCCAGGGTGCACAGCAGTGCCCCACATAACCCATGGAAGATGCCTGTCCCTGTCCCAGGCAAGGGCAACCCTTCCCTCCCATCTGCCCCTTGCTTTTGGCAGAGGCTGCCCAGTGCTGTGCATGCATGACAGGGAGAGCAGGGAGGAACAACAGTGGGAGAGCTTGGGGCTCAGCCCCAAAAAAACTCACGCCTTCCCAAAAGGGCAGGTGAGAATGCACACCTTGCTGAAACCACTCTGCTCAGGGAGGAACACTTCAGGCACAAAATGACACCGCGCAATGCTGGGGCCGAGGACAGGCTGTTCCCATTCAGTGCCCAGTGTGACACAGCGCTCACCCTTCCAGCTGCCACCCTCACCCTAACCCTGCCCGGGAGCGGGACTGGGGGAGCCTCAGGATGTGCTTTGCATCCTGATAAATGTCATTGTCAAGGCGGGTGCTAAGCATCAACTAAAACTGAAACAAGACAAGTGGGTTTCAGGAAGGGCCCAGAACAACCAGGAGTCCCACAGGGGGGACACGACAAGGCTGTCCGCATCCTGGCCATGGCCAAAGCCACACCAGCACCAGCACTTGGTCAGTGCAGGCTGGGCAGTTGCTGATGGCATGGGGAGAAGCCACCCTGGGGCAGCTACAGCGCTGGAGCTTCCCTCAGCTCCCCTGGCAGTGACCAGTCCCACAAGCATAGGGCACAGCCCCAAGCCCTGGCCTGGCCCCACCGCAGCCGGGGCCCCTGCCCAGGAGTGCTGCCGGTGCAGCCCCAAACTGCCCTGCAGCAGGCCGTGCAACACAGCCAGAAGCCACAAACAAAAATGTTTTCCTCCCAAGCAACAGCCAGGCACAACAGAGATGCGCGGTGCAGCCACAACTTCACCTTGACCCCACTGCAGCCTGGGAGTGGTGCTAGTCCCAAACTGCCCCGCAACGGGACCAGCACCAGAAGCCACAAGCATGGCATGGTTCCTCCTCAGCTAGAGCGAGGCAGGGCTTCCTCAGCTCATGTGCATTTGGGGTGTTTCCGTGTGCCTGACCCTGCCAGATGCCCCTGGAGCACAGCATGGCCAGCTGGCCGCCTGCTTCAGAGCGCTCACCAGACATTTCCTCCTGTGTCAGCAACCCCTGGCGCCGCCTGAGTCAGGGTCATGCTCCTCACCCAGGGTCATCCTCCCATGGCAGCATCCCCCGGCGCTGCCCGTGTCGGGGCTGTGCTCCTCATCCTGGCCCAGCCCGAGCCTTTCTGCTGCTTGGCTGCTCCCCTGCGCTGTTGCTTGCAGTGAAAAAAAACCCGTCGTGAGGAAGCAGCTGCAGTGTCACAGCCAGGAGGACGAAGCTGTTGCGTGAGCAGGAGCTCCTGACCCTGATGCACAGCCCACATCATGGCAAACCAAGAGGCGATGCTGGACCTCAGTGCTCCAGAGCAGCCAAGGATCATGGCAGCTCCCGAAGAGGCCCTGCCTGCCAGGGCCCAGACAGGTGGGCACAGCAGTACAGCTGGACACTTGGCACCACCAAAGCAAGAGCTAAGAAACAACTGCTTCACACAGCGCCCAGAGCTGCTCCTCCAAAACGCCCCTCTGTGGGAGCGCCTGGGGAGCTCCCTGTGCCCGGGGATGCCCGGTGCCAATGCCCCTTCCCTGAGAAACCGTGGGTGTCGTAAGAGCGAGGAGCCCAGCTGGGATGTCCCTGCTCCGCTCCCCCAGTCACCCTGAACCTTGTCTGTGAAGAGGCTGCTGCTGGCCACCGGGACTCCCGCGGTCCCCCCTGCAGGCAGCAAAACCCATCACTGAAGGCAAACGTTGGTTTTGAGCACGTTCCCTTCCCTCTCACACTGCTTTTGCTACCACAGGCTGAGGCCCCATTTTGTGCATAACTTATCAGTCTCCTGAGCCATGTGCCAGGCGCCCCGGCGAGGACAGAGGTGACTCTGGGTCACTGTTTGGGCCCCTTCTCTACCAGGGGATGTGTATTCACCCTCCAGGCAGGCGCCAGCTGTAGGGGACCTGTGCTGTAGAGGAAGACATGAGGCCCCATCCTGCTTTGTGGCAGAGCCATCAAGGGATGGCAAGGCAGTCTGGGCTCCCGGCGTGACCCTGGGATGGCAGCCTGTCTCCTCCACCCCACTGGAAGCCAGAGGCTGAGATACACACATGCACAGGGAGCGCTCGTACTTGCTGCTGGGCCCCAGCTGCCAAAAGGCCTTGTCCATCCCCTGCAGGTGCTCAAAGGCCTCTTCACTTGCACAGTCTGCCCATGGCGACAGCTGAGAGGAAAGATATTTTAAAGTCACAGGCAACAGCCCTCATGCCATCAGCCCGAAATCAATGTGCTAGAAAACAAGCAGAGGAGAGATGTGGGGTTAGGCATATGAAGGCTCAAGAGAAGGAGCCAAGAGAACAAAATACGCCAGCCAAATGAGGACAGCTTATCCAAAGGTTAACCCTGCCTGTAACGCGTGACTAACTGATGCCTGCAACCTGGTTTCAAACAAACAAAAAATAAGAGGATATTGAAAACATTGCACAAATCCAAGTACTGCTAAATTCAGTTAAAGTATCAGGTTTACGTGTTTCAAAATACATGGGGGGACTGAGAGCACCCTCAGTAAGTTTGCAGATGACACCAAATAGGGCAGGAGCGTCGAGCTGCTGGAGGAGAGGAAGGCTCTGCAGAGGGGCCTGGACAGGCTGGATCAATGGGCTGAGCTTAACCGGGTGAGGCTTAACAAGGCCCAGTGCCGGGTCCTGCCCTTGGGTCACCCCAACCCCAGGCAGCGCCCCAGGCCTGGGGCAGGGGGGCTGGGAAGTGCCCGGCGGAGAAGGCCCTGGGGGTGCTGGCTGACAGCCGGCTGGGCATGAGCCAGCAGTGCCCGGGTGGCCAAGGAGGCCACCAGCCCCCGGGCTTGTGTCAGCACTGGGGTGGCCAGCAGGAGCCGGGCAGGGATGGGGCCCCTGTGCTCGGCACTGGGGAGGCCCCACCTCGAATGCTGGGCTCAGGTTTGGGCCCCTCGGGACAAGAAGGGCCTTGAGGGGCTGGAGCGTGTCCAGAGAAGGGCAGCGGGGCTGGGGCAGGGTCTGGAGCACAAGTGTGCTGGGGGGCGGCTGGGGGGGGTGGGGGGGTTTAGCCTGGAGAAGGGGGGGCTGAGGGGAGCCCTTCTCGCTCTCTCTGACCGCCTGAAAGGTGATCATAGTGAGGTGGGTGTTGGTCTCTTCTCCCAGGTTACTAGCGCTAAGACAAGAAGAGATGGCTTCAAGTTGCGCCAGGGCAGAGGTTTAGATTGGCTATTAGGAAGAATGTCTTTATTGACAGAGTGCTCAGGCATTGGAACAGGCTTCCCAGAGAGGTGGGCGAGTCACCGTCCCTGGAGGTGTTCAGAAAACACGTAGACGTGGCACTTCATGCCATGGTATAGGAGGCATGGTGGTTCTGGGTTGATGGTTGGACTTGATGATCTTAGAGGTCTTTTGCAGCCTTAACGGTTCTAGAATTCTATGAAAAGAAGAAAGGGAACCCCATTCATAGCAGCCAGGACAACAGTTGCTGGAACAGACGAGCTAAGCAGCAGGTTAAATGGCAGGCATTAATAGCTCCCAGTCAGAAACAAAGTAGGAACATTTTGGAATCTAAAATGAAAATTGAACTGGAAAGCTAAGTCAGGAGCAGTTAATACTGAAATTATCACAGAGCTGTAAGTAAGTTCAGAGGCAGTGACAACTCCTGCTTTGAACCCAAATAGTAATCAAACCTTTAGATTTTTAAGTAAAGAGAAATAAAGGTGAGCCACTAAATAATGGCTGTGTTCAAATGTTAGTATTAAGAAAATTCACAGGCTGTGGCAATTCCCAACTGGAACTAGAAATATGAAAAGATTTAGATTTAAAATAAAATTAGAAATCTGAGTGTCATGACTGCCCAGATGTAACCACAGCCACTTTGGGGGGAATGCTTCCCCCAGACCAACGCTATTAATGATTTCCAAGTAGGGTTAAAATAAAAGTAAAACCAGTGCAAGTTAAATTTGAGTAGTATAGTACACAGTTAAATTGAATTTTAAAAACATTTAGGACACTAACCAGGCATCATTAACGCTTCCTACTTATTTAATAACAGCGATGTTAAACTGATGCATTACTGAGGCCTGTGAGGTACCATCATCGCAGAAATTCCCGGGCGTGAAGGAGAAACAGAGCGGTCGCGGGGAGCAGGTTACTCTAACAATGTCTTACTGCAATGACAGTAATTACAGGGCTCCTGACCCAGTTTCTAATCCCAAATATGAAATTGTGACTCAACATTCCCTTCCACGGCAGGCTCTTTTCAGTGCTCCGTCTCCTTTTTCCTGCAGCCTCAGAGAACTGGGATCCTCCCCGGGTGCTCGCCACACTCTGTAACAGCAAATTATTCAACCGGGCTGCTGAAATAGGGGGCCAGACGCACTGGAGCATTGGGGTGGCGGCCAAGGGAGCCAGCGGCCCCCGCGGCATGGCACGGCCTGGCCCAGCGAGGCACATCCCTTGGCACCGAACAGCCCGTCGTGCAGCTGCCGAGGGAGGTGGCTCGGGTACATGATGTAAAGCACTGCCCCCCGCCCCCAGGTCCTGCCTCACCATCAGAGCCCCAACATCCTCCTCCTTGCATAACCCCCACCAAGCACCGCCCCGACCCCGGGGCTGCTGCCGGGCCCGAGAGAACGACAGCCAAAAGGCCAACCGACACAGCAGGGACTGCGGTGGGCTCCCGGCCACCTGGCGCAGCTTCTTGGCGCCGGGAGCGGCCATCGGCGCTAGGCTGGGCACTCGCCGTGCTCCAGGACTGCCCAGAGGTGCCCGGCAGCCCTCTGGAACACGCACTCTGCTGGCTGGTGGTCCTCCAGCTCACCAGAGGTGCCCGGCAGCCCTCTGGAACACGCACTCTGCTGGCTGGTGGTCCTCCAGCTCACCAGAAGTGCCCGGCAGCCCTCTGGAACACGCACTCTGGAGACACTGGCAACAACCCAGGGTACAGCGCTGGGCCCCATTGGCATCCCCCTCTCAGCGCCAGGGCCCGCTCCCTGGCGACAGCGGTGCAGGGTCTTTCTGTCCCTAACCCCCTTAGTGACAGGCCCCAGCCCCCCACAACAGCTGAAGCAGATTTTTTTTTTGTGTGTGTGTGTGTTTTTTTTTGTTTTGTTTTGTTCTTCTAAGCCGTGAACCTCAGGCAGGTGACAAACCTCCATGCTGGCCTTTTGGCTGCCATTACGCTCTCCGAGAGGTCACCCTGCCCCTTTCCCAGGGGACCGTGGGAAGGTGGGGTGGGCCGCGGGGTATATGAGCCACAGCCTCGGCTTCTGGAGCTTGTTGTGCTCCTGGCCTTCTCTGGTGTTCCTGCTCTCTTGTTCCTCTGAGTGATTGCAGCTTTTGAGCTGTCTTAGCTATTTGGGTAGGTGTATTTTGATATTTAGGGAAGTTGAGGTGTTTGTCTGAGGTAAGGATTTCAGAGTTTGGTAATGTTTGGCAGCATCTGTACTAGAAAGTTCACTTGCATCCTACTTTTCTTTTTTTCTCATATGGTGGTGTTTTGCATGTTTAGGGGTGGTATGATGATTTAATTGTATGGTTTTGGTGTTTTTTTTTGTTGTCATTGTTGTTGTAAGTGCATTTTACTTTGCTGGCATTCCCGTCTTTACTGAAGGTGGAAAATTGTGTTTTTTCACTAGTTTTGCCGTTTACTGTTTGAGTTATTGACTCGATCTCTTAATAGGCCTGCTAGTGAGATGCTGGAGTAGGGGTTGGGGTGAATATGTTGTATGCATCTGTATATAGAGTTTTAGCATTTCTCAGGAGAGTAGGTGGGATGTCAGGCATAGTGTCTTTCAGGGTATGGAGCAGTTCATTGCTTTTCCTTATTGCCCACAGAGTATGTTGTCCCTAGAACCTTTGCAGCTGTGGCAGACCCCTCATAGATGATAAGTGTCAGGACTTCCCATATTTTGTGGGCCTGTGGCAGAGCCTGGCATCTGTGAGAAGACAGAAGATAGGTGGTGCTTGGAGAATGCAGGGCAGACCTTGGAAGGGTAGCAGGAGACCCAGGGGCCTTAAGATTGCCAGTACAGGGTAGGAGCTATTGGGAAGGGCTGGGGTTCCCTCCCGAACTGTTCAGGAGAAGAGAAGGGGGTTCTAAAATGTTCAGACCAGATGGTTGGGAAAGGGAGGTGGCTTCATCAGCCTTTCTACAGATGGATTTTGGTGTTGGGTTTGGGCGTTGGTGAGGCCTGCTCTGTTTTGGTCTCTCGGCAGCCAGCATGAGGTTGTGACAAAGTTATGAGAGATGTGGCGTAAACTGTCTGGGCCTCGGCATTGCAACGTGCAGGGCTGAATGTCAGGTGAGTCTCATCTCATGGGTGCATGAGATGTGTTAAGAGGTACGCTACGGAACCCCGAGGCCTCTCCTGTGCTTTTTATGTAGTCCATTCCCTGGCTTAATTTTTGTATCTGTCTTATCACGGTCATTGATGCTTAGAGGCACTGACTAGTTCCTTGTTTCCAGCACAGGCTTGCGTTGCTGTCTTCACTGGAACTTGTTGGAGAAGATGTGTGTTCTCTGTGCTTGTGACAACCTCCAGCCGGGGCTCTGTCTCTTATTGCAGTCCCAGGCGCGCGAGCTTTTTCTGCAATTCCCTTTTTGCCTTTTTCCTTATGTGTCCAATGAGTTTGCTCCAGTATTGGTGATGGAAGTTATGCTCTCTTCTTCTCGATTATCTGTTGTGTGTTTAGCACCGGTTTCTGTAGTCACAAGATGTCCATTTGACATCCCTGAGTCATGCTGTTGAGCAAAGTTGAGCAGAAGGTGTTGTGGGTTGTGATGGAGGAGTATGGTTGGTGGTTTTGGTTTAGTGCTTTTGGGGTCTCTGTGTTGCGAAGTGAGTCAGTCAAAGGGATTTGTCAGTCTGTCTTGCATGCTGGGCTCTTGCTTTTGGAAAGCAGTATACAACATTTGTGTGCCTCTCCCTATTTGTCTTGAGGTGGGCCTGGGATCGAAGGTTAAGGTTCCTGAGCCATTGGAGATGGACCAACTATATGAGGATGCCTGTGATGTGGCCGCTTAACCCGGAGGCATGGCTCAGGAGGTGAGGGGAGCCATGTGGAGTGCTGGGGGAGAGGATGAGTGTGGCAGGTGGCTGTTAGGGTAGGTGAAAGAGGAGGGAAGGGCGTGTACTTCTTACGGGTATTACTGTGTGTCTTTCTTTTGAACTCGCTGATGTTGATGACTCAGTGTCACAGATGGGAGTGCAAAGTATGGATTTGCCAGGTTAGTGGAGTGGGCAAGTAAAATGGGCAAGGTTTGCTGTTAGGTAAGGTATTTGTCAGCAACCCGTTGACTTGGTTTTCTTGTTGCTGCGGGTGTACAGCAGGGGGCCAGACACAGGAGACGGGGGGCAACAGAGTGTCGTGAGAAGGTAGGTTGGCACACGATTATGGAGGGATTGTGTCGCTTTGAGCACCAACATGACTAGTTAATGCTCTGTTTTGAAGGTGTGAAGTGACTCTCAAAACTACATGCAAAGCGGGATGTCTGCCCCGAGCTCGTCGGGCAAGGTGAGCGATGAACAGGAAACTGTAGCAGCGGTTATTTTTGAGGTGTGGAATTGTTTGTGAGCGGGCGCCGCTTCCAGGCGCAGCGGTCACCTTGTCTCTCTGGTTCTCCAGGCGCCGTAGGTGGCGGCGGCCACGACATCCAGCCTCATTAGAGCGTGGGCGAGCGGAAGTTCACGGCGCTTCCGAGGAGGCTGTCGTTGCGGAAGTGGCCGGCGTTGAGTGGTGCGACGCTGAGTGATGGCACCGCATGTTTGGAGATGATGAAGAGGATCCAGGTGATTGCAGCACCATCCTAGGTGTAGCCTATGTGTGCAGGGATGAATGTCATGGACTCCTGACAGATGTTCTGCAGAAGGCACTTATTGCCAGCTTTTCACTGCTTATGTATCTTTTCGACACATTCTCCACGCGACCACACACACAAACAGTTTCTGTTATTTGTCAGCCAGCTCTAAGCACGCGCCTTATACTATATTCTGATAGGCTGTTCTATTATATCTAGCTCTAAGCATGCGCCCTATGCTACATTCTAATACACTGTTCTATTCGCGTTACCTCATTTGCTTTAGCTTACTTAATTCTTTCCTGACATTCCCACGCCTCTGTCTTTTTTACTGCCGCGCTGCTTCAGCTCGAGGACGTGTCAAACAGCGCTAAGTTACTTGCAAATTCATCTCCTACATATGTGGTTTTTCCTAAAGGCTTCTTTCTGAGCGTCTGCCAGGCAGGGCAGTTCCAGCCTGCATCTGTGTTACTAGGTGGATTTTGTAGTCTGTCGTTGTCCCGTACTGTACTTAGGTCTGGATGTCTCTGTTGTTGTCTGTGCCCAGCGCGCACACAGGTAGCAATATTGAGGGTCTTGCGAGCCTTGGCTCATCAGCATAATGCTAACCGAGAGCTTCCTTTCTCGCATTGTAAGTCTAATGCACAGATCTGTCTTGTGTGTCTCAAATATTAGAACTTTATAGATGGTTGTCTTTTTGTGGCAGTGATTAAGGCAGCCTCAGCATTGGTGCCGAAGAGCAGTCTGCTTACCCGGAGCTCTTTCCTGGGACCTGTTCCCTGCACCTGAATGTTCTGAGGTCTTTAAGAGTGGCTTGTCGCTCGTGCATCGTCCTAGTTGTGGGTATATGGTTTTATCGCAGGTGATGGTGCGTGACTTCTCTGCAGATGCTATAGCTGCTTCCTCGCTGCCCTACAGATCTTCTCTCCTGGTGGCATCTCTGGGGCGGAGGTCCGTTGTCTTGGTGAGAATTTTCTTAGGTGTCTGCGTCACGTCATCTGTAGTATATGTGTGCAGTGTCCATGCCTGTGTCGGAGCTGCTCCGCCTGGGGGTGTAGCAACGGTAGAGTGGGGGAACGAATAGCAGTAAGAGTATATGGTTAATGTTAATATGCACAGACTGTTTTGGCAACGCCTGTACAACCCTTGTCGGAGCGAGTGGCCATTGGCAGCAGACAAGGACAGAAATTTCCACAGTGTGTTGTGGTTTTTGAGGGGATGACCGTAGCTGTCTGGGAGAGGTGGCTGGACCACTAGCTGAGCAGATTGCATCTCAGAGATGTTCAAGCTGTGTGTAGGGCTTAATGTTTGATTTAATGTATTGCTTTCAATGGCAGGCTGTAGATGGGCTCCAGATGGGAACGAGACCTGTGGAACGGTAAAGCTACTGCTGTGCATCCAGGTGACTTGGTCAATGTTGTTTTTGCAGATGCCGATGGAGGAGAGCAGAGGACAGCGCTGTAAGGTGAGTCAATGTGTGGTATATAAAGGGGAGATGTGCTGTGAGTGATGGGTATACGACTCTGTTGCGTGGTGTGGTTTTCTTTTTGTTTTTTAATTTGCAGGGGCAAAGTGATGAGCGAAGCGTGATGTGTGGACCGGAGGTGAATCCGGTAAGGTGAGCGGTGACTGGTGGGCTGAAGTAGCAGTTCTTCCTGAGGTGTTGTGTTGCTGGGGAAGCTATAAGGACTGCATGTTGTTTGGGTGTTACAGGTGGTGAGCGAGCCCAATGGAAAATGAAACTGATGGATGCCGGGTTGGCGAGGTGTCGAGTTGAAGGAGTGTGAAGTGTCGAGGTAAAGGAGTGTGGTGAGCGATGGGTGCGGGCAGGCTGTGGTATCGGGCAGTATCTCAGCAGGTGCCTTTTTGCTTGGGTTTTTCCAGGTGCCGCACTCAGGCTGGGAGCGGCGCTGCTGCATGCCGTTAAGAGGTCTGAGAAGGTGAGGCAGTGGTGAGCATCTAAGATCAGAGAATGATGTGGTCCATTGTTGAGCTCTTCAGTTTTGCAGGCAAGTTGTGGGCTGTCTTTGTAATGGCATGAACATTTGAAGCGAGCTGGGTAGTAATGAGGAAGTACACGGGGCTGGTGGTGATTTTTCATGAGTGTGATGTAGTTTGCTGTGTCTTGAGATATTAGGGGCCAAAAGCGATGACGGGTGCGGCGCGTGATGCTGGCATCGGTGCAGAGCAGGTGAGCTGATGGACATGTTCCTTTTGAGAAGGGTGACGTTCTGGAAGAGATCTGCGTTGACCCGTGTGATGCTTATCGCGGGTGCTGTGTTTTTTCTTTTTTCAGATGATGGAGAGGCACCTGGGACCTGCATGATCGATCCAGCCGGCTGACTGCTTTCCTTTTACAGGCCGGATTGCGACTCCTAGCCCTCTGGAAGCTAAGTCGAAGCAGGGGTGCTGGAGGAGGGGTCGGGGGAGGGAGGGGACGCGGTTGGTGGTGGGAGGAAGGGGTTTTAAAGGCGGCGTAGCAGCGAGGGCCATCCAGGAAGCGGTCGCCTTTGGGCAGGTAAGGGGAGCGGGTTCCTATTCAGCGTGATGCTAGCTTGCGCCGGGCAGGGTGGTTCCGGGCTGCGGGTGTTGTCATGTGGTTTGTGCGGTGCGTGTTCGGCGTCTTGGACCTTCGACCTGTCTCGATGGTCTCCTCGCTCTCTCGGAGCGAGGCCCGTGCTTCGGGTGCTGTCCCTAGGGCCCGGCAAGGCTCTAAAGGGGGACGCGGCGCCCATCGAGCACTGTCTTTTTTTGGCCTCCTAGGTTTAAAGCGTGGGTTGTTCTGTCGTCTCGGGAGTCTCTGCACAGTCGTCTTGTGCGTCATCATTCCTTGCTGCACAAGCAGCTCTGCTCTGTAGCTGTTCGTTTCCAGGGAGCGGTATTTCTTGCCTGCATCCTTATGTTCTTACATCTCAAAGCTGGGCTGCTTGCGCGTCCATCTCATCAGTGTTGAGCGGCCCTTCTTGTCGCGGGCCGCGATGGCCTGCTCTTTTTCTGGAGTAGCCTCAGGGCCTCCTCACAGCGACGCGAGGGTCCCGTGGGTCTCGTTGCCGGACGAGCTCTTCCGTCCGGCTGTCGTCGTTCTTGCCGAGAGCTTTTTCTCGTCTCGGGGGTGCGTCGCTTGTAGCGTTCTGCGTAGTGTGGGTGTGCGCTGTGGGCGTTTGGCTTGGATCTGCCCTGGCCCTGGATGTAGAGGTAGCGGTGGGGGGGCCTAGTGGCGATAGCTTGCGGTTCGTCGGTTGCTGTGCCTGGGCTCTTGTGGGAAAGGTCAGATGGAGCCGTCTTGGATCGAGTGGCCGTAGCCAGCGGGCGAGGACGGTAATTTCCGTAGTGTTTTGTGGGCTCGGAGGGGATGACGGGAGCTGTCTGGGAGAGGGCGCTAGGGTTCTGTCTGAGCGGATGGCCTCTGAAGGGTGTTTGAGGTTTTGTACGTGTGTAGGGCTGAACGTGTGATTTCCCATCTTGCTTTCAAGGGCAGGGTGTAAGGGGGCTCCAGATGGTATCGCCATGTGGGAATGAGACCTGTGGAACGGTAAAGCTCTGTTGTTGTGCATCCAGGTGACTGGCTTGACGTTGTTTTTCACATGCCGGGGGAGGAGTCGTGCAGGGCGACGGAGGAGAACCGACGACTGCTCTGCAAGCAGGTGAGTAGGTGCGTGGTGTATCTGGAGGGAAGATGTGAGCGATGGCTCTGTGACTCTGTTGTGTTTTAATTATTTAGTTGTGATTTCATTTTGGTGTGTCTTTGGTTTTTTTTCTTCAATTTGAAGCCGGTAAAGCGAGGAGCAATGGGCGCTTTGGGCACCGGAGGCGGTCGGGCAAGGCGAGCGGCCATCAGTGGGCTGAAGCAGCGGTTCTTTTTGACGTGGAGCGTCGCTGGTGAAGGTAAAAGGAGCTCACGTTGTTTGAGTGTTACGGGCGGTGGGCGAGCCCAGCACGGCAACTGGAAGTGACGGAGGCCGGGCGGGCGAGCCGTCGAGGTGGAGGAGTGCGCGGTGGTGGCCGGTCCGCGTCGGCTGCGTTTTCAGGCGGTATTTCGGCAGGTGCCTTTTAGGTTGTTTTTTTTCCAGGCGTTCCACGGCGGCTCGGAGCGGCGCTGTTGCGTGCCCGTGGGAGGTCTGAGAGGGCGAGGCAGTGGTCGGCATCTAAGGTCGGAGATTGCTGCGGTCCATTGTTAAGCCTGTAAGTTTTGCAGGCAGCATCCGGGCGGTCTTTGGAACGGCGTAACGGGCGTTTGAAGTGAGCCGGGTAGCGATGGAGAAGTACACGGGGCTGGTGGTTTTTCACGAGTGTACCGGTAGCTTGGTGTGTTTCGGCATATCGGGGGCCAAAAGCGATGACGGGTGCGGTGCGTGGTGCTGGCATCGGTGCAGAGCAGGTGAGCCGATGGACATGTTCCTTTTGAGAAGGGTGACGTTCTGGAAGGGATCTGCGGTGACCCGTGTGATACTTGTCGCTGGCGCTGGGTGGTTTTTTTTTTATTTTTCTTTCAGATGATGAAGGGAAGCCTGGCAACTGCAGGAATATCCTGTTAGCTGCTGTGTTTTCTGGTGTGAAAGGTTTGAGAACCTGAGCCATCTGAAAGCCACACAGTCTGTCTTTTTGACTTTGGTTAGGAAGAGATTTTGAAAAATGTAAATATTTCGTATTTCACATTCTATGAACTTTCCATCAGAGTGGATTTTTGGAGATGGTGTATTTGGCATCAGAATTAATGATAACAAGAGTTATTATTCTAGAATGAAGTTGATATTTTTTTGTTTTAAAAAAATAATATCCAAGTACAGCACAATAGTGTAAATGGTGACGGTATCGTTAGTGTTTGGGTTTTCAGCTGTCACAATTAAGATATAAAATGGTGTTCTGCATGATTCAGTACAGCCAAATAATTTAGCAAATGTGGAAGTGTATTTTGGTTGCTTTAGGTATTACAGCACTGTGGATTTGACACCTCCCCCCTTCTTCCCTGAAACTATAACCATATGGGTGATCTCTTACCTCTATGAGTTTTCTATTATAAATGATACTTAAAAAAAAAAAGCTAACATTGTATGATTTACAAACTGACTTGTGTTGTTTAAACTCTAAGTGCCAAATAGCTGTAGCTTAAGATTTATTAGGTGTATGTAAGGAGTTAGGTATTTGTTGGAAATGTTTATCAAGAGGGGCAACTGCATGTTTTGGCTTTTTTCCCTTGATATTTTGAGGGAGCGTTACGAAGCACTTAACTTCCCCCTTGCTTTCAAGGGCACTTCAGCAGTAAGTCTCTAAGGCAGTGCAGCTGGCCACATGCCCCTCCTGACTCCATAATACACCAAACCGTCCCAGTCAAATTTTTACTGTGTATTTTGGAGACAGGCTATTGACACCATTACATTAACAAATGTGGAAGAGTAACACAGAAGGAAAATGGAACGTTTTTATAGCATAAGTATTTTTATTGGATTTGTAGAAACACACACACCCCTTCTTAGCATCAAGTGAATTACTGAGATTTGTTCTTTGTTTTTTATTTTACTCTTTTAGGTTTGACACTTGGGGCTTCACTGAGTAAGCACAATGTGCAGCAGCACCAGTGAAAGAGCTGTAACTGTGGCGGTGAATTGGTAACTAGAGATTCTTGTTACGCGATAGCATTGCCCTGCAGTCTCATAGGGTTATCTCCCTGCAGCAGTGCCGTAAGGGAGGGATGAGACTTTTTCCGACACCAGCAAGAACGTTTAGTCTGATACCATTTTGATCAGATTTTTAATATAAAGAGCTGTTAATAGTGTTTTTAAGTGTTCTACTCACTCAAACTATAAAGGATGTGTTGTGATTCAAGCTGATCCATTTACTGAGAAACCTTCTTTGACTAAACTGATATACTATGCCTTAGGCTGACACCAGTTTGTGTTTTCATCTGCTCTGATTTTTTTAATATGCTGAAATACAGTTACAGATCTCGGGCGATTATCATTTTTCGCCCAGGTGGCCGCCGAAATCCCGAACGTTGCAGGATGGCTCCCACACCAAAAGAGCCACCGCCAAAAGCTATTGCCGGGCCTCACCGGCCTCCGGCACCGCACGCGCAGGCACACCAACGCTGGGGCTCTGCGCCTGCCTAGCCTCCCAAAAATCCAAACGTTCCCGTTCTCGGCTGATTATCATTTTTTTGCCCAGGCGGCCGCCGAAATACCAAACGTCGCAGGATGGCTCCCACACCAAAAGAGCCACCGCCAAAAGCTATTGCCGGGCCTCACCGGCCTCTGGCACCGCACGCGCAGGCACACCAATGCTGGGGCTCTGCGCCTGCCTAGCCTCCCAAAAATCCAAACGTTCCCATTCTCGGCCGATTATCATTTTTTTGCCCAGGCGGCCGCCGAAATACCAAACATCGCAGGATGGCTCCCACACCAAAAGAGCCACCGCCAAAAGCTATTGCCGGGCCTCACCGGCCTCCGGCACCGCACGCGCAGGCACACCAACGCTGGGGCTCTGCCCCTGCCTAGCCTCCCAAAAATCCAAACGTTCCCATTCTCGGCCAATTATCATTTTTTTTCCCAGACGGCCGCCGAAATACCAAACGTCGCAGGATGGCTCCCACACCAAAAGAGCCACCGCCAAAAGCTATTGCCGGGCCTCACCGGCCTCCGGCACCGCACGCGCAGGCACACCAACGCTGGGGCTCTGCGCCTGCCTAGCCTCCCAAAAATCCAAACGTTCCCATTCTCGGCCGATTATCATTTTTTTTCCCAGACGGCCGCCGAAATACCAAACGTCGCAGGATGGCTCCCACACCAAAAGAGCCACCGCCAAAAGCTATTGCCGGGCCTCACCGGCCTCCGGCACCGCACGTGCAAGCACACCAACTATTGCACTTCCCTATTTATTCTTTATTTAGATGCTTATATGCTCATTAGGACTCTTCATATAACTTTTGATACCATTCCTGTATTTCCCTTTTGTAATTTTTGTCCTTTGAGACTGCTATCAATCTCTTAAGGAAATCAGTCAGAGAGTGTCAAAATTACTCTGAATTATCAGTGATTTATACAAAACAATTTTGTTTGAACCAGAGATTTAATTCAGTTTGCCATTCAGTCATATCTAGACTATAGCTCTGCTAGTATGTAGATATTATGTGTGGTTTTGCTAGAAGTGAACCATAACTGTATAACTCTTCTGTTTTACAGAAAAGTAAAACATGCAACCAACAGTCATAATAGTGTTGTTATAATCCAGGAGCTGTTCTTCTATATAAATTAGTAAAACGTTTTTTCCCTGTATGCATCCCAGGAAAATGAAATGTAATTTCTTACCTGGCTACATTGCTGATGCAATACACATAGGTGAAAAAAACCCGAACGGTAGTATAATTGCAGTAAGAACCACTCTTTTAGTTTTCTTCCATGCTGTAAACATAAAGTACTTGAGAAAACTCCCTGCTGTTCCTTCAGCTGCCTTTATACCCTGTGGTGGTTCACCCCTCCCCTTTCCCAGGTGATTGTGGGAAGGGTGGTGGGCAGGGCCCGGAGTATATGAGCCACAGCCTCTGGTGAGGGAGCTCATTTTTCTCCTGGGTTTCTCCAGTGTGGGTGCTTTAATGTTCTTGCACTTAATTGTAAGTTTTGAGCTGTTTAAATGTTTTCGATAGGTATGTTTTGATATTTCAAGAAATGCAGATGTTTGTGGGAGGTAAGGCTTTTAGAACTCGATAAGGGTTGGTGGCATTTAAATTTGAAAGATTATTTGTGTCTAAACTTATATGTTTTTCCTTATCTAATACTGCATTGGAGGTTCAGGTGTGGTAAGATGGCTTGATAGTTTGTTGTTCTGTTATTTTTTTCTTTTTAGTTTTAAGTATGTTTGTTCTTATTATTGGAATTCTCAACTTTATTGAATCTTAAAATTATTTTCATAAACTCTCTTGTGTAATCTGGAAGGTGTTGACATTAACTGTTAAGGGTATTGATAAGATGTGGTAGGGGTTAGGGTGAGTGTTCTGTATGTTTTTATGTATGCGAATTTATATATGCTGTTTCTTTAGAAAAAAAAGCGATACAAGTGTATACTTAATGTCCATAGACTTCTGTAAAACCCTGTGTAGCCTTGTGCAGAGCCAATAGCCAAAAGCAATGGGAAAGGTCAGTAACTTGAGTAGTGTTTTGTAGATGTTAAGGGGATGACTGTAGCTGGCAGCAAGAGTGCTAGCTGAGAGTACATCCTAACGGTCTTCAGGTTTGTACATGTATAGGATGTAATGCTTGAGTTGCCGTATGTCTTTTAACGGCAGGTGGTAGTTGGGCTCTACATTGTATTCCTACATGGGAGCAAGACCTATGGATCGTTTAAGCTATTGCTGTGCATCCAGGTGACTTCCACCATGTCCTTTTTTTCCAGAGGCGGCGGAGGGCTTGTTCAGGGTGACAGAGGAAAGCCGGGGAAATGCTGTAAGAAGGTAGGCCAGTGTGTGGTATATAGAAGGAAGATGTGACTGACGGCTGAATGAGTCTGCAGTGTGTTTTGGGGGGTTAGAAGGCAGTAAGGAATGAGCCAAGTGTGAGCTGGACACGGGAGGGGAGTGGATCAAGGTGAGAGGTGATTGGTGTGCTGAAGTAGCGGTTCTTTCTGAGGTGTTGTGTTGATAGCGAAGGTAAAAGTGACCTGTGTTACTTGTGTGTTACAGGTGATGGGTGAGCCTCAAAGTGGCAGCTGGAACTGACAGAGGCTGGGCAGGCAAGCTGTCAAAGAAAAGATGTGTGAGAACGGGATTCGGCGTGGGTAGGTTGCTGTTCTGGGTAATATCGTAGCATGTATCTTCTTCCTTAAGTTTTTGCACATGCTCCATGTAGGCTTTGCGGGAGAGACACAGTGTGGTGATGAGACCTCAGCGAAGGCTACGGTGAGCGGTGATGGGTGGGCTGAAGCGTAGCGATTCGTCCCGAGGGGTCGCGTTGCAGGTGGTTGTGAGCAACATGCGTTTGGCTCTTCCAGATGGTGGGTGAGCCGTATCTGAAGGATGGGCAGACCGAGACTCTCGGCCCCTTGAAAGCTAAGTTGAGGCAACGGTGCTGAGGAACGGGCTGCGGGAGGGAGGGGTTTTAAAGATGGTGCAGTGGAGCGGGCTGTCCGGGAAGTGGTCCCCTTTGGGAGCAGGGAAAAGGAGCAGGTTCCTCTTCAATGTGACAGGAACGTGGGCAGGGCGGCTCCAGGCTGTGTGTGTTATTGTGCAGCATGTGTGTTTTGTGTTGGGTGTCTCTGACCTTCCTAGGGTCTTGGTTGCTCTCTTTGTTCTTTAGGAGCCAGGCAGGTGCCTCGGCAGCGGTACTAGGGCCCGGCGAGGCCCTAGTCGTGGGCACGGCGCCCATCGGGCGCTTCTCTTTTGGCGTCGCAAGCTTCTGGCGTGGATCGTTTTGGCGTCTCGGGTGGTTCTGGCCGGCGGTCTTGTGCCGCGCCGTTCCCGGCCGCGTGAGCGGCTCTGTTTGCTAGCTGTCGCTTTTAGGGACTGGCGCTTCTTCCTTGCGTCTTCAGGGGCTGAGGTCTTGAAGGCGGGCTGCTTGCTTGCGCATCCATCTCGTCAGTTTTGAGAGGAAGCGCTTGTCCCCGCCCACGCAGGTCTCGTCGTTTTCTGGCGTGGCGCTAGGAGCACGCTAGGGTTCTGCGCGTGCTCTTCCCGGATGGAGGTTTTCTGTACGTGCGTCGTCAGTCTCACCGAGTGAGTCGGCTTGTTTTTTGAGGCGTGTTGTTGTTGGCGTTCCGCGTAGGGTTCGTCTGTGGTTGTGGTGTCTTGGCTTGGAGGCGCCCTGCCCGGGGGTGTCGAGTCAGGGCAAGGTGGCACGGGAGCGATGAGGGGCTATGGCTTATGTGTCAAAGTGCCTTGCTTCTTTGGGGGAAAAGATGTGTGGCCCTCTTAGATCGAGCGGCCATTGTCAGTGGGTGAGGAAAAGAATTCCCACGGTGTTTTGTGGCCTCCCAGGGGATGACGGTAGCTGTCTGGGAGAGGGAGCTCCTGCTTCAGCGGAGCAGAGAGCATCTCAGGGGCGTTCCGGCTTGGATGTGGGTCGGGCGTAATGCTTGGTTTACGGTGTTTAGATGGCAGAGCAGGCCTAGCTGGGCTCTCGATGGGCTTGCTGCCTGGGAACAAGGCCTGTGGAATGGCTAAGCTATTGCTGTTCATTGAGGGGACTTGTTTGGTATTTTTGCAGATGCCGAGGGAGGAGTCGTGCAGGGCGACGGAGGAGGGCCGAGGATAGCGCTGTAAGCAGGTGAGTTGGTGCGTGGTGTATGTAGAAGGAAGTGGTGACTGATGGCTCTGTGAGTGCAACGTGGCAATAATATTGGAGGGTGCATGTGGTGGGCCAAGCGGGATCCGGGCACCGGAGGGGAACTGCACGGGGTGAGCAATGTTAGGTGCGCTGAAGTAGCGATGTGTCTCTCTGGGGCTTTGCAGTTAGTCATGAACAACCCATGTTTGGGTCTTGCAGGTGGTGGTCAAGCTTGAACGTGGCAGTTGGAACTGATGGCGTCCAGGTAGGTGAGCTGGTGAGGAAAAGGTGCGAGTCTTAAACGGGGATTGGTGCGGGTAGCTTGACAGTTCTGCAGCCTCTCAGCAGGTGCCTTTCTGCTTGGATTTTTGCAGGTGCCGCAATCAGCCATCAGAGGGGAGGCGACGTATGGCGACGAGAGGTCCGAGAAGGTGAGGCGATTGCGGTCAGGGCGGCGGTTCCGTACCAAGGTGTTGCGTGGCAAGCGGGTCGAAGCGTTTCTGTTTGGTTTTTTAGATTGTGTGCGGCTGCCCTTGGGACCGGATGCGCGTTTGAGGTGAGCTGGGTCGCAGGGAGGAGGGGCGTGGGGCTGGGGAGATCTTCCTTTGGAAGTGCAGTGGTAACGTGATCTCCCGGTATCCCTAGGGGCCGCCAGGGAGGCCAACAGTGTGAGTCGGGCAAGGCTACAGAGCAAGTGAGCGGAGCAGCTGGGCGCATCTGAGGTAGGCGGATGCAGCGGCCTAGGTCTTTGTAGAGCGACGGGATGCTGACTGACAGGGCTGTTGTGTGGGGCTTGTGATTGTTTATATTTTTCAGATGACAAAGAGGCAGCTGGTGACTGGAGGAGTGACGTGTGCTTGTCCTTCAGAAGGAAGGGAAGAGGGAGACTCTCGGCCCCTTGAAAGCTAAGTTGAGGCAACGGTGCTGGGGAAGGGGTTGGGGGAGCGAGGGTGGCACGGTTGGCTGTGGCAGGAAGGGGTTTTAAAGAGAGCGTAGGGGAGAGGGTTGTCTAGGAAGCGGTCCCCTTTGAGCAGGGGAACGGAGCGGGTTCCTCTGAAATATGACGGCAGCGTGCCCCGGGCAGGGCGGTTCCAGGCTGCGCGTGTCGTTGTGTAGCGCGTCTGTGTGTTTGGTGTTGGGTGCGTTTGACCTTCCTCGGGTCTCGGTCGTTCTTTGTTCCGTAGGATCGAGGCGGGTGCCTCGGCAGCGTTACTAGGGCCCGGCGAGGCCCTAGTCGTGGGCACGGCGCCCATCGGGCGCTTCTCTTTTGGCGTCGCAAGCTTCTGGCGTGGATCGTTTTGGCGTCTCGGGTGGTTCTGGCCGGCGGTCTTGTGCCGCGCCGTTCCCGGCCGCGTGAGCGGCTCTGTTTGCTAGCTGTCGCTTTTAGGGACTGGCGCTTCTTCCTTGCGTCTTCAGGGGCTGAGGTCTTGAAGGCGGGCTGCTTGCTTGCGCATCCATCTCGTCAGTTTTGAGAGGAAGCGCTTGTCCCCGCCCATGCAGGTCTCGTCGTTTTCTGGCGTGGCGCTAGGAGCACGCTAGGGTTCTGCGCGTGCTCTTCCCGGATGGAGGTTTTCTGTACGTGCGTCGTCGGTCTCGCCGAGTGACTCGGCTTGTTTTTTGAGGCGTGTTGTTGTTGGCGTTCCGCGTAGGGTTCGTCTGTGGTTGTGGTGTCTTGGCTTGGAGGCGCCCTGCCCGGGGGTGTCGAGTCAGGGCAAGGTGGCACGGGAGCGATGAGGGGCTATGGCTTATGTGTCAAAGTGCCTTGCTTCTTTGGGGGAAAAGATGTGTGGCCCTCTTAGATCGAGCGGCCATTGTCAGTGGGTGAGGAAAAGAATTCCCACGGTGTTTTGTGGCCTCCCAGGGGATGACGGTAGCTGTCTGGGAGAGGGAGCTCCTGCTTCAGCGGAGCAGAGAGCATCTCAAGGGCGTTCCGGCTTGGATGTGGGTCGGGCGTAATGCTTGGTTTACGGTGTTTAGATGGCAGAGCAGGCCTAGCTGGGCTCTCGATGGGCTTGCTGCCTGGGAACAAGGCCTGTGGAATGGCTAAGCTATTGCTGTTCATTGAGGGGACTTGTTTGGTATTTTTGCAGATGCCGAGGGAGGAGTCGTGCAGGGCGACGGAGGAGGGCCGAGGATAGCGCTGTAAGCAGGTGAGTTGGTGCGTGGTGTATGTAGAAGGAAGTGGTGACTGATGGCTCTGTGAGTGCAACGTGGCAATAATATTGGAGGGTGCATGTGGTGGGCCAAGCGGGATCCGGGCACCGGAGGGGAACTGCACGGGGTGAGCAATGTTAGGTGCGCTGAAGTAGCGATGTGTCTCTCTGGGGCTTTGCAGTTAGTCATGAACAACCCATGTTTGGGTCTTGCAGGTGGTGGTCAAGCTTGAACGTGGCAGTTGGAACTGATGGCGTCCAGGTAGGTGAGCTGGTGAGGAAAAGGTGCGAGTCTTAAACGGGGATTGGTGCGGGTAGCTTGACAGTTCTGCAGCCTCTCAGCAGGTGCCTTTCTGCTTGGATTTTTGCAGGTGCCGCAATCAGCCTTCAGAGGGGAGGCGACGTATGGCGACGAGAGGTCCGAGAAGGTGAGGCGATTGCGGTCAGGGCGGCGGTTCCGTACCAAGGTGTTGCGTGGCAAGCGGGTCGAAGCGTTTCTGTTTGGTTTTTTAGATTGTGTGCGGCTGCCCTTGGGACCGGATGCGCGTTTGAGGTGAGCTGGGTCGCAGGGAGGAGGGGCGTGGGGCTGGGGAGATCTTCCTTTGGAAGTGCAGTGGTAACGTGATCTCCCGGTATCCCTAGGGGCCACAAGGGAGGCCAACAGTGTGAGTCGGGCAAGGCTACAGAGCAAGTGAGCGGAGCAGCTGGGCGCATCTGAGGTAGGCGGATGCAGCGGCCTAGGTCTTTGTAGAGCGACGGGATGCTGACTGACAGGGCTGTTGTGTGGGGCTTGTGATTGTTTATATTTTTCAGATGACAAAGAGGCAGCTGGTGACTGGAGGAGTGACGTGTGCTTGTCCTTCAGAAGGAAGGGAAGAGGGAGACTCTCGGCCCCTTGAAAGCTAAGTTGAGGCAACGGTGCTGGGGAAGGGGTTGGGGGAGCGAGGGCGGCACGGTTGGCTGTGGCAGGAAGGGGTTTTAAAGAGAGCGTAGGGGAGAGGGTTGTCTAGGAAGCGGTCCCCTTTGAGCAGGGGAACGGAGCGGGTTCCTCTGAAATATGACGGCAGCGTGCCCCGGGCAGGGCGGTTCCAGGCTGTGCGTGTCGTTGTGTAGCGCGTCTGTGTGTTTGGTGTTGGGTGCGTTTGACCTTCCTCGGGTCTCGGTCGTTCTTTGTTCCGTAGGATCGAGGCGGGTGCCTCGGCAGCGGTACTAGGGCCCGGCGAGGCCCTAGTCGTGGGCACGGCGCCCATCGGGCGCTTCTCTTTTGGCGTCGCAAGCTTCTGGCGTGGATCGTTTTGGCGTCTCGGGTGGTTCTGGCCGGCGGTCTTGTGCCGCGCCGTTCCCGGCCGCGTGAGCGGCTCTGTTTGCTAGCTGTCGCTTTTAGGGACTGGCGCTTCTTCCTTGCGTCTTCAGGGGCTGAGGTCTTGAAGGCGGGCTGCTTGCTTGCGCATCCATCTCGTCAGTTTTGAGAGGAAGCGCTTGTCCCCGCCCACGCAGGTCTCGTCGTTTTCTGGCGTGGCGCTAGGAGCACGCTAGGGTTCTGCGCGTGCTCTTCCCGGATGGAGGTTTTCTGTACGTGCGTCGTCGGTCTCGCCGAGTGACTCGGCTTGTTTTTTGAGGCGTGTTGTTGTTGGCGTTCCGCGTAGGGTTCGTCTGTGGTTGTGGTGTCTTGGCTTGGAGGCGCCCTGCCCGGGGGTGTCGAGTCAGGGCAAGGTGGCACGGGAGCGATGAGGGGCTATGGCTTATGTGTCAAAGTGCCTTGCTTCTTTGGGGGAAAAGATGTGTGGCCCTCTTAGATCGAGCAGCCATTGTCAGTGGGTGAGGAAAAGAATTCCCACGGTGTTTTGTGGCCTCCCAGGGGATGACGGTAGCTGTCTGGGAGAGGGAGCTCCTGCTTCAGCGGAGCAGAGAGCATCTCAAGGGCGTTCCGGCTTGGATGTGGGTCGGGCGTAATGCTTGGTTTACGGTGTTTAGATGGCAGAGCAGGCCTAGCTGGGCTCTCGATGGGCTTGCTGCCTGGGAACAAGGCCTGTGGAATGGCTAAGCTATTGCTGTTCATTGAGGGGACTTGTTTGGTATTTTTGCAGATGCCGAGGGAGGAGTCGTGCAGGGCGACGGAGGAGGGCCGAGGATAGCGCTGTAAGCAGGTGAGTTGGTGCGTGGTGTATGTAGAAGGAAGTGGTGACTGATGGCTCTGTGAGTGCAACGTGGCAATAATATTGGAGGGTGCATGTGGTGGGCCAAGCGGGATCCGGGCACCGGAGGGGAACTGCACGGGGTGAGCAATGTTAGGTGCGCTGAAGTAGCGATGTGTCTCTCTGGGGCTTTGCAGTTAGTCATGAACAACCCATGTTTGGGTCTTGCAGGTGGTGGTCAAGCTTGAACGTGGCAGTTGGAACTGATGGCGTCCAGGTAGGTGAGCTGGTGAGGAAAAGGTGCGAGTCTTAAACGGGGATTGGTGCGGGTAGCTTGACAGTTCTGCAGCCTCTCAGCAGGTGCCTTTCTGCTTGGATTTTTGCAGGTGCCGCAATCAGCCATCAGAGGGGAGGCGACGCACGGCGACGAGAGGTCCGAGAAGGTGAGGCGATTGCGGTCAGGGCGGCGGTTCCGTACCAAGGTGTTGTGCGGCAAGCGGGTCGAAGCGTTTCTGTTTGGTTTTTTAGATTGTGTGCGGCTGCCCTTGGGACCGGATGCGCGTTTGAGGTGAGCTGGGTCGCAGGGAGGAGGGGCGTGGGGCTGGGGAGATCTTCCTTTGGAAGTGCAGTGGTAACGTGATCTCCCGGTATCCCTAGGGGCCGCCAGGGAGGCCAACAGTGTGAGTCGGGCAAGGCTACAGAGCAAGTGAGCGGAGCAGCTGGGCGCATCTGAGGTAGGCGGATGCAGCGGCCTAGGTCTTTGTAGAGCGACGGGATGCTGACTGACAGGGCTGTTGTGTGGGGCTTGTGATTGTTTATATTTTTCAGATGACAAAGAGGCAGCTGGTGACTGGAGGAGTGACGTGTGCTTGTCCTTCAGAAGGAAGGGAAGAGGGAGACTCTCGGCCCCTTGAAAGCTAAGTTGAGGCAACGGTGCTGGGGAAGGGGTTGGGGGAGCGAGGGCGGCACGGTTGGCTGTGGCAGGAAGGGGTTTTAAAGAGAGCGTAGGGGAGAGGGTTGTCTAGGAAGCGGTCCCCTTTGAGCAGGGGAACGGAGCGGGTTCCTCTGAAATATGACGGCAGCGTGCCCCGGGCAGGGCGGTTCCAGGCTGCGCGTGTCGTTGTGTAGCGCGTCTGTGTGTTTGGTGTTGGGTGCGTTTGACCTTCCTCGGGTCTCGGTCGTTCTTTGTTCCGTAGGATCGAGGCGGGTGCCTCGGCAGCGTTACTAGGGCCCGGCGAGGCCCTAGTCGTGGGCACGGCGCCCATCGGGCGCTTCTCTTTTGGCGTCGCAAGCTTCTGGCGTGGATCGTTTTGGCGTCTCGGGTGGTTCTGGCCGGCGGTCTTGTGCCGCGCCGTTCCCGGCCGCGTGAGCGGCTCTGTTTGCTAGCTGTCGCTTTTAGGGACTGGCGCTTCTTCCTTGCGTCTTCAGGGGCTGAGGTCTTGAAGGCGGGCTGCTTGCTTGCGCATCCATCTCGTCAGTTTTGAGAGGAAGCGCTTGTCCCCGCCCACGCAGGTGTCGTCGTTTTCTGGCGTGGCGCTAGGAGCACGCTAGGGTTCTGCGCGTGCTCTTCCCGGATGGAGGTTTTCTGTACGTGCGTCGTCGGTCTCGCCGAGTGACTCGGCTTGTTTTTTGAGGCGTGTTGTTGTTGGCGTTCTGTGTAGAGTTCGCCTGTGGTTGTGGTGTCTTGGCTTGGAGGCGCCCTGCCCGGGGGTGTCGAGTCAGGGCAAGGTGGCACGGGAGCGATGAGGGGCTATGGCTTATGTGTCAAAGTGCCTTGCTTCTTTGGGGGAAAAGATGTGTGGCCCTCTTAGATCGAGCGGCCATTGTCAGTGGGTGAGGAAAAGAATTCCCACGGTGTTTTGTGGCCTCCCAGGGGATGACGGTAGCTGTCTGGGAGAGGGAGCTCCTGCTTCAGCGGAGCAGAGAGCATCTCAGGGGCGTTCCGGCTTGGAGGTGGGTCGGGCGTAATGCTTGGTTTACGGTGTTTAGATGGCAGAGCAGGCCTAGCTGGGCTCTCGATGGGCTTGCTGCCTGGGAACAAGGCCTGTCGAATGGCTAAGCTATTGCTGTTCATTGAGGGGACTTGTTTGGTATTTTTGCAGATGCCGAGGGAGGAGTCGTGCAGGGCGACGGAGGAGGGCCGAGGATAGCGCTGTAAGCAGGTGAGTTGGTGCGTGGTGTATGTAGAAGGAAGCGGTGACTGATGGCTCTGTGAGTGCAACGTGGCAATAATATTGGAGGGTGCATGTGGTGGGCCAAGCGGGATCCGGGCACCGGAGGGGAACTGCACGGGGTGAGCAATGTTAGGTGCGCTGAAGTAGCGATGTGTCTCTCTGGGGCTTTGCAGTTAGTCATGAACAACCCATGTTTGGGTCTTGCAGGTGGTGGTCAAGCTTGAACGTGGCAGTTGGATCTGATGGCGTCCAGGCAGGTGAGCTGGTGAGGAAAAGGTGCGAGTCTTAAACGGGGATTGGTGCGGGTAGCTTGACAGTTCTGCAGCCTCTCAGCAGGTGCCTTTCTGCTTGGATTTTTGCAGGTGCCGCAATCAGCCTTCAGAGGGGAGACGACGCATGGCGACGAGGTGTCTGAGAAGGTGAGGCGATTGCGGTCAGGGCGGCGGTTCCGTACCAAGGTGTTGCGTGGCAAGCGGGTCGAAGCGTTTCTGTTTGGTTTTTTAGATTGTGTGCGGCTGCCCTTGGGACCGGATGCGCGTTTGAGGTGAGCTGGGTCGCAGGGAGGAGGGGCGTGGGGCTGGGGAGATCTTCCTTTGGAAGTGCAGTGGTACCATGATCTCCCGGTATCCCTAGGGGCCGCCAGGGAGGCCAACAGTGTGAGTTGGGCAAGGCTACAGAGCAAGTGAGCGGAGCAGCTGGGCGCATCTGAGGTAGGCGGATGCAGCGGCCTAGGTCTTTGTAGAGCGACGGGATGCTGACTGACAGGGCTGTTGTGTGGGGCTTGTGATTGTTTTTATTTTTCAGATGACAAAGAGGCAGCTGGTGACTGGAGGAGTGACGTGTGCTTGTCCTTCAGAAGGAAGGGAAGAGGGAGACTCTCGGCCCCTTGAAAGCTAAGTTGAGGCAACGGTGCTGGGGAAGGGGTTGGGGGAGCGAGGGCGGCACGGTTGGCTGTGGCAGGAAGGGGTTTTAAAGAGAGCGTAGGGGAGAGGGTTGTCTAGGAAGCGGTCCCCTTTGAGCAGGGGAACGGAGCGGGTTCCTCTGAAATATGACGGCAGCGTGCCCCGGGCAGGGCGGTTCCAGGCTGTGTGTGTCGTTGTGTAGCGCGTCTGTGTGTTTGGTGTTGGGTGCGTTTGACCTTCCTCGGGTCTCGGTCGTTCTTTGTTCCGTAGGATCGAGGCGGGTGCCTCGGCAGCGGTACTAGGGCCCGGCGAGGCCCTAGTCGTGGGCACGGCGCCCATCGGGCGCTTCTCTTTTGGCGTCGCAAGCTTCCGGCGTGGATCGTTTTGGCGTCTCGGGTGGTTCTGGCCGGCGGTCTTGTGCCGCGCCGTTCCCGGCCGCGTGAGCGACTCTGTTTGCTAGCTGTCGCTTTTAGGGACTGGCGCTTCTTCCTTGCGTCTTCAGGGGCTGAGGTCTTGAAGGCGGGCTGCTTGCTTGCGCATCCATCTCGTCAGTTTTGAGAGGAAGCGCTTGTCCCCGCCCACGAAGGTCTCGTCGTTTTCTGGCGTGGCGCTAGGAGCACGCTAGGGTTCTGCGCGTGCTCTTCCCGGATGGAGGTTTTCTGTACGTGCGTCGTCGGTCTCGCCGAGTGACTCGGCTTGTTTTTTGAGGCGTGTTGTTGTTGGCGTTCCGCGTAGGGTTCGTCTGTGGTTGTGGTGTCTTGGCTTGGAGGCGCCCTGCCCGGGGGTGTCGAGTCAGGGCAAGGTGGCACGGGAGCGATGAGGGGCTATGGCTTATGTGTCAAAGTGCCTTGCTTCTTTGGGGGAAAAGATGTGTGGCCCTCTTAGATCGAGCGGCCATTGTCAGTGGGTGAGGAAAAGAATTCCCACGGTGTTTTGTGGCCTCCCAGGGGATGACGGTAGCTGTCTGGGAGAGGGAGCTCCTGCTTCAGCGGAGCAGAGAGCATCTCAGGGGCGTTCCGGCTTGGAGGTGGGTCGGGCGTAATGCTTGGTTTACGGTGTTTAGATGGCAGAGCAGGCCTAGCTGGGCTCTCGATGGGCTTGCTGCCTGGGAACAAGGCCTGTGGAATGGCTAAGCTATTGCTGTTCATTGAGGGGACTTGTTTGGTATTTTTGCAGATGCCGAGGGAGGAGTCGTGCAGGGCGACGGAGGAGGGCCGAGGATAGCGCTGTAAGCAGGTGAGTTGGTGCGTGGTGTATGTAGAAGGAAGTGGTGACTGATGGCTCTGTGAGTGCAATATGGCAATAATATTGGAGGGTGCATGTGGTGGGCCAAGCGGGATCCGGGCACCGGAGGGGAACTGCACGGGGTGAGCAATGTTAGGTGCGCTGAAGTAGCGATGTGTCTCTCTGGGGCTTTGCAGTTAGTCATGAACAACCCATGTTTGGGTCTTGCAGGTGGTGGTCAAGCTTGAACGTGGCAGTTGGAACTGATGGCGTCCAGGTAGGTGAGCTGGTGAGGAAAAGGTGCGAGTCTTAAACGGGGATTGGTGCGGGTAGCTTGACAGTTCTGCAGCCTCTCAGCAGGTGCCTTTCTGCTTGGATTTTTGCAGGTGCCGCAATCAGCCATCAGAGGGGAGGCGACGCACGGCGACGAGAGGTCCGAGAAGGTGAGGCGATTGCGGTCAGGGCGGCGGTTCCGTACCAAGGTGTTGCGTGGCAAGCGGGTCGAAGCGTTTCTGTTTGGTTTTTTAGATTGTGTGCGGCTGCCCTTGGGACCGGATGCGCGTTTGAGGTGAGCTGGGTCGCAGGGAGGAGGGGCGTGGGGCTGGGGAGATCTTCCTTTGGAAGTGCAGTGGTAACGTGATCTCCCGGTATCCCTAGGGGCCGCCAGGGAGGCCAACAGTGTGAGTCGGGCAAGGCTACAGAGCAAGTGAGCGGAGCAGCTGGGCGCATCTGAGGTAGGCGGATGCAGCGGCCTAGGTCTTTGTAGAGCGACGGGATGCTGACTGACAGGGCTGTTGTGTGGGGCTTGTGATTGTTTTTATTTTTCAGATGACAAAGAGGCAGCTGGTGACTGGAGGAGTGACGTGTGCTTGTCCTTCAGAAGGAAGGGAAGAGGGAGACTCTCGGCCCCTTGAAAGCTAAGTTGAGGCAACGGTGCTGGGGAAGGGGTTGGGGGAGCGAGGGCGGCACGGTTGGCTGTGGCAGGAAGGGGTTTTAAAGAGAGCGTAGGGGAGAGGGTTGTCTAGGAAGCGGTCCCCTTTGAGCAGGGGAACGGAGCGGGTTCCTCTGAAATATGACGGCAGCGTGCCCCGGGCAGGGCGGTTCCAGGCTGTGCGTGTCGTTGTGTAGCGCGTCTGTGTGTTTGGTGTTGGGTGCGTTTGACCTTCCTCGGGTCTCGGTCGTTCTTTGTTCCGTAGGATCGAGGCGGGTGCCTCGGCAGCGGTACTAGGGCCCGGCGAGGCCCTAGTCGTGGGCACGGCGCCCATCGGGCGCTTCTCTTTTGGCGTCGCAAGCTTCTGGCGTGGATCGTTTTGGCGTCTCGGGTGGTTCTGGCCGGCGGTCTTGTGCCGCGCCGTTCCCGGCCGCGTGAGTGGCTCTGCTCGCTAGCTGTCGCTTTTAGGGACTGGCGCTTCTTCCTTGCGTCTTCAGGGGCTGAGGTCTTGAAGGCGGGCTGCTTGCTTGCGCATCCATCTCGTCAGTTTTGAGAGGAAGCGCTTGTCCCCGCCCACGCAGGTCTCGTCGTTTTCTGGCGTGGCGCTAGGAGCACGCTAGGGTTCTGCGCGTGCTCTTCCCGGATGGAGGTTTTCTGTACGTGCGTCGTCGGTCTTGCCGAGTGACTCGGCTTGTTTTTTGAGGCGTGTTGTTGTTGGCGTTCCGCGTAGGGTTCGTCTGTGGTTGTGGTGTCTTGGCTTGGAGGCGCCCTGCCCGGGGGTGTCGAGTCAGGGCAAGGTGGCACGGGAGCGATGAGAGGCTATGGCTTATGTGTCAAAGTGCCTTGCTTCTTTGGGGGGAAAAGATGTGTGGCCCTCTTAGATCGAGCGGCCATTGTCAGTGGGTGAGGAAAAGAATTCCCACGGTGTTTTGTGGCCTCCCAGGGGATGACGGTAGCTGTCTGGGAGAGGGAGCTCCTGCTTCAGCGGAGCAGAGAGCATCTCAGGGGCGTTCCGGCTTGGATGTGGGTCGGGCGTAATGCTTGGTTTACGGTGTTTAGATGGCAGAGCAGGCCTAGCTGGGCTCTCGATGGGCTTGCTGCCTGGGAACAAGGCCTGTGGAATGGCTAAGCTATTGCTGTTCATTGAGGGGACTTGTTTGGTATTTTTGCAGATGCCGAGGGAGGAGTCGTGCAGGGCGACGGAGGAGGGCCGAGGATAGCGCTGTAAGCAGGTGAGTTGGTGCGTGGTGTATGTAGAAGGAAGTGGTGACTGATGGCTCTGTGAGTGCAACGTGGCAATAATATTGGAGGGTGCATGTGGTGGGCCAAGCGGGATCCGGGCACCGGAGGGGAACTGCACGGGGTGAGCAATGTTAGGTGCGCTGAAGTAGCGATGTGTCTCTCTGGGGCTTTGCAGTTAGTCATGAACAACCCATGTTTGGGTCTTGCAGGTGGTGGTCAAGCTTGAACGTGGCAGTTGGAACTGATGGCGTCCAGGTAGGTGAGCTGGTGAGGAAAAGGTGCGAGTCTTAAACGGGGATTGGTGCGGGTAGCTTGACAGTTCTGCAGCCTCTCAGCAGGTGCCTTTCTGCTTGGATTTTTGCAGGTGCCGCAATCAGCCTTCAGAGGGGAGACGACGCATGGCGACGAGGTGTCTGAGAAGGTGAGGCGATTGCGGTCAGGGCGGCGGTTCCGTACCAAGGTGTTGCGTGGCAAGCGGGTCGAAGCGTTTCTGTTTGGTTTTTTAGATTGTGTGCGGCTGCCCTTGGGACCGGATGCGCGTTTGAGGTGAGCTGGGTCGCAGGGAGGAGGGGCGTGGGGCTGGGGAGATCTTCCTTTGGAAGTGCAGTGGTAACGTGATCTCCCGGTATCCCTAGGGGCCGCCAGGGAGGCCAACAGTGTGAGTCGGGCAAGGCTACAGAGCAAGTGAGCGGAGCAGCTGGGCGCATCTGAGGTAGGCGGATGCAGCGGCCTAGGTCTTTGTAGAGCGACGGGATGCTGACTGACAGGGCTGTTGTGTGGGGCTTGTGATTGTTTTTATTTTTCAGATGACGAAGAGGCAGCTGGTGACTGGAGGAGTGACGTGTGCTTGTCCTTCAGAAGGAAGGGAAGAGGGAGACTCTCGGCCCCTTGAAAGCTAAGTTGAGGCAACGGTGCTGGGGAAGGGGTTGGGGGAGCGAGGGCGGCACGGTTGGCTGTGGCAGGAAGGGGTTTTAAAGAGAGCGTAGGGGAGAGGGTTGTCTAGGAAGCGGTCCCCTTTGAGCAGGGGAACGGAGCGGGTTCCTCTGAAATATGACGGCAGCGTGCCCCGGGCAGGGCGGTTCCAGGCTGTGCGTGTCGTTGTGTAGCGCGTCTGTG
This sequence comes from Phalacrocorax carbo, assembly GCF_963921805.1. Classification (NCBI taxonomy): domain Eukaryota; kingdom Metazoa; phylum Chordata; class Aves; order Suliformes; family Phalacrocoracidae; genus Phalacrocorax; species Phalacrocorax carbo. The sequence goes on along the minus strand of NC_087542.1, from coordinate 34,244 downwards.
TGTTTGGTGTTGGGTGCGTTTGACCTTCCTCGGGTCTCGGTCGTTCTTTGTTCCGTAGGATCGAGGCGGGTGCCTCGGCAGCGGTACTAGGGCCCGGCGAGGCCCTAGTCGTGGGCACGGCGCCCATCGGGCGCTTCTCTTTTGGCGTCGCAAGCTTCTGGCGTGGATCGTTTTGGCGTCTCGGGTGGTTCTGGCCAGCGGTCTTGTGCCGCGCCGTTCCCGGCCGCGTGAGCGGCTCTGTTTGCTAGCTGTCGCTTTTAGGGACTGGCGCTTCTTCCTTGCGTCTTCAGGGGCTGAGGTCTTGAAGGCGGGCTGCTTGCTTGCGCATCCATCTCGTCAGTTTTGAGAGGAAGCGCTTGTCCCCGCCCATGCAGGTCTCGTCGCTTTCTGGCGTGGCGCTAGGAGCACGCTAGGGTTCTGCGCGTGCTCTTCCCGGATGGAGGTTTTCTGTACGTGCGTCGTCGGTCTCGCCGAGTGACTCGGCTTGTTTTTTGAGGCGTGTTGTTGTTGGCGTTCCGCGTAGGGTTCGTCTGTGGTTGTGGTGTCTTGGCTTGGAGGCGCCCTGCCCGGGGGTGTCGAGTCAGGGCAAGGTGGCACGGGAGCGATGAGGGGCTATGGCTTATGTGTCAAAGTGCCTTGCTTCTTTGGGGGAAAAGATGTGTGGCCCTCTTAGATCGAGCGGCCATTGTCAGTGGGTGAGGAAAAGAATTCCCACGGTGTTTTGTGGCCTCCCAGGGGATGACGGTAGCTGTCTGGGAGAGGGAGCTCCTGCTTCAGCGGAGCAGAGAGCATCTCAGGGGCGTTCCGGCTTGGAGGTGGGTCGGGCGTAATGCTTGGTTTACGGTGTTTAGATGGCAGAGCAGGCCTAGCTGGGCTCTCGATGGGCTTGCTGCCTGGGAACAAGGCCTGTCGAATGGCTAAGCTATTGCTGTTCATTGAGGGGACTTGTTTGGTATTTTTGCAGATGCCGAGGGAGGAGTCGTGCAGGGCGACGGAGGAGGGCCGAGGATAGCGCTGTAAGCAGGTGAGTTGGTGCGTGGTGTATGTAGAAGGAAGTGGTGACTGATGGCTCTGTGAGTGCAACATGGCAATAATATTGGAGGGTGCATGTGGTGGGCCAAGCGGGATCCGGGCACCGGAGGGGAACTGCACGGGGTGAGCAATGTTAGGTGCGCTGAAGTAGCGATGTGTCTCTCTGGGGCTTTGCAGTTAGTCATGAACAACCCATGTTTGGGTCTTGCAGGTGGTGGTCAAGCTTGAACGTGGCAGTTGGAACTGATGGCGTCCAGGTAGGTGAGCTGGTGAGGAAAAGGTGCGAGTCTTAAACGGGGATTGGTGCGGGTAGCTTGACAGTTCTGCAGCCTCTCAGCAGGTGCCTTTCTGCTTGGATTTTTGCAGGTGCCGCAATCAGCCATCAGAGGGGAGGCGACGCACGGCGACGAGAGGTCCGAGAAGGTGAGGCGATTGCGGTCAGGGCGGCGGTTCCGTACCAAGGTGTTGTGCGGCAAGCGGGTCGAAGCGTTTCTGTTTGGTTTTTTAGATTGTGTGCGGCTGCCCTTGGGACCGGATGCGCGTTTGAGGTGAGCTGGGTCGCAGGGAGGAGGGGCGTGGGGCTGGGGAGATCTTCCTTTGGAAGTGCAGTGGTAACGTGATCTCCCGGTATCCCTAGGGGCCGCCAGGGAGGCCAACAGTGTGAGTCGGGCAAGGCTACAGAGCAAGTGAGCGGAGCAGCTGGGCGCATCTGAGGTAGGCGGATGCAGCGGCCTAGGTCTTTGTAGAGCGACGGGATGCTGACTGACAGGGCTGTTGTGTGGGGCTTGTGATTGTTTTTATTTTTCAGATGACAAAGAGGCAGCTGGTGACTGGAGGAGTGACGTGTGCTTGTCCTTCAGAAGGAAGGGAAGAGGGAGACTCTCGGCCCCTTGAAAGCTAAGTTGAGGCAACGGTGCTGGGGAAGGGGTTGGGGGAGCGAGGGCGGCACGGTTGGCTGTGGCAGGAAGGGGTTTTAAAGAGAGCGTAGGGGAGAGGGTTGTCTAGGAAGCGGTCCCCTTTGAGCAGGGGAACGGAGCGGGTTCCTCTGAAATATGACGGCAGCGTGCCCCGGGCAGGGCGGTTCCAGGCTGTGCGTGTCGTTGTGTAGCGCGTCTGTGTGTTTGGTGTTGGGTGCGTTTGACCTTCCTCGGGTCTCGGTCGTTCTTTGTTCCGTAGGATCGAGGCGGGTGCCTCGGCAGCGTTACTAGGGCCCGGCGAGGCCCTAGTCGTGGGCACGGCGCCCATCGGGCGCTTCTCTTTTGGCGTCGCAAGCTTCCGGCGTGGATCGTTTTGGCGTCTCGGGTGGTTCTGGCCGGCGGTCTTGTGCCGCGCCGTTCCCGGCCGCGTGAGCGGCTCTGTTTGCTAGCTGTCGCTTTTAGGGACTGGCGCTTCTTCCTTGCGTCTTCAGGGGCTGAGGTCTTGAAGGCGGGCTGCTTGCTTGCGCATCCATCTCGTCAGTTTTGAGAGGAAGCGCTTGTCCCCGCCCACGAAGGTCTCGTCGTTTTCTGGCGTGGCGCTAGGAGCACGCTAGGGTTCTGCGCGTGCTCTTCCCGGATGGAGGTTTTCTGTACGTGCGTCGTCGGTCTCGCCGAGTGAGTCGGCTTGTTTTTTGAGGCGTGTTGTTGTTGGCGTTCCGCGTAGGGTTCGTCTGTGGTTGTGGTGTCTTGGCTTGGAGGCGCCCTGCCCGGGGGTGTCGAGTCAGGGCAAGGTGGCACGGGAGCGATGAGGGGCTATGGCTTATGTGTCAAAGTGCCTTGCTTCTTTGGGGGAAAAGATGTGTGGCCCTCTTAGATCGAGCGGCCATTGTCAGTGGGTGAGGAAAAGAATTCCCACGGTGTTTTGTGGCCTCCCAGGGGATGACGGTAGCTGTCTGGGAGAGGGAGCTCCTGCTTCAGCGGAGCAGAGAGCATCTCAGGGGCGTTCCGGCTTGGATGTGGGTCGGGCGTAATGCTTGGTTTACGGTGTTTAGATGGCAGAGCAGGCCTAGCTGGGCTCTCGATGGGCTTGCTGCCTGGGAACAAGGCCTGTGGAATGGCTAAGCTATTGCTGTTCATTGAGGGGACTTGTTTGGTATTTTTGCAGATGCCGAGGGAGGAGTCGTGCAGGGCGACGGAGGAGGGCCGAGGATAGCGCTGTAAGCAGGTGAGTTGGTGCGTGGTGTATGTAGAAGGAAGTGGTGACTGATGGCTCTGTGAGTGCAACATGGCAATAATATTGGAGGGTGCATGTGGTGGGCCAAGCGGGATCCGGGCACCGGAGGGGAACTGCACGGGGTGAGCAATGTTAGGTGCGCTGAAGTAGCGATGTGTCTCTCTGGGGCTTTGCAGTTAGTCATGAACAACCCATGTTTGGGTCTTGCAGGTGGTGGTCAAGCTTGAACGTGGCAGTTGGAACTGATGGCGTCCAGGTAGGTGAGCTGGTGAGGAAAAGGTGCGAGTCTTAAACGGGGATTGGTGCGGGTAGCTTGACAGTTCTGCAGCCTCTCAGCAGGTGCCTTTCTGCTTGGATTTTTGCAGGTGCCGCAATCAGCCTTCAGAGGGGAGGCGACGTATGGCGACGAGGTGTCTGAGAAGGTGAGGCGATTGCGGTCAGGGCGGCGGTTCCGTACCAAGGTGTTGCGTGGCAAGCGGGTCGAAGCGTTTCTGTTTGGTTTTTTAGATTGTGTGCGGCTGCCCTTGGGACCGGATGCGCGTTTGAGGTGAGCTGGGTCGCAGGGAGGAGGGGCGTGGGGCTGGGGAGATCTTCCTTTGGAAGTGCAGTGGTAACGTGATCTCCCGGTATCCCTAGGGGCCGCCAGGGAGGCCAACAGTGTGAGTCGGGCAAGGCTACAGAGCAAGTGAGCGGAGCAGCTGGGCGCATCTGAGGTAGGCGGATGCAGCGGCCTAGGTCTTTGTCATCTGAAAAATAAAAACAATCACAAGCCCCAGACAACAGCCCTGTCAGTCAGCATCCCGTCGCTCTACAAAGAGGCAGCTGGTGACTGGAGGAGTGACGTGTGCTTGTCCTTCAGAAGGAAGGGAAGAGGGAGACTCTCGGCCCCTTGAAAGCTAAGTTGAGGCAACGGTGCTGGGGAAGGGGTTGGGGGAGCGAGGGCGGCACGGTTGGCTGTGGCAGGAAGGGGTTTTAAAGAGAGCGTAGGGGAGAGGGTTGTCTAGGAAGCGGTCCCCTTTGAGCAGGGGAACGGAGCGGGTTCCTCTGAAATATGACGGCAGCGTGCCCCGGGCAGGGCGGTTCCAGGCTGTGCGTGTCGTTGTGTAGCGCGTCTGTGTGTTTGGTGTTGGGTGCGTTTGACCTTCCTCGGGTCTTGGTCGTTCTTTGTTCCGTAGGATCGAGGCGGGTGCCTCGGCAGCGGTACTAGGGCCCGGCGAGGCCCTAGTCGTGGGCACGGCGCCCATCGGGCGCTTCTCTTTTGGCGTCGCAAGCTTCTGGCGTGGATCGTTTTGGCGTCTCGGGTGGTTCTGGCCGGCGGTCTTGTGCCGCGCCGTTCCCGGCCGCGTGAGCGGCTCTGTTTGCTAGCTGTCGCTTTTAGGGACTGGCGCTTCTTCCTTGCGTCTTCAGGGGCTGAGGTCTTGAAGGCGGGCTGCTTGCTTGCGCATCCATCTCGTCAGTTTTGAGAGGAAGCGCTTGTCCCCGCCCACGAAGGTCTCGTCGTTTTCTGGCGTGGCGCTAGGAGCACGCTAGGGTTCTGCGCGTGCTCTTCCCGGATGGAGGTTTTCTGTACGTGCGTCGTCGGTCTCGCCGAGTGACTCGGCTTGTTTTTTGAGGCGTGTTGTTGTTGGCGTTCCGCGTAGGGTTCGTCTGTGGTTGTGGTGTCTTGGCTTGGAGGCGCCCTGCCCGGGGGTGTCGAGTCAGGGCAAGGTGGCACGGGAGCGATGAGGGGCTATGGCTTATGTGTCAAAGTGCCTTGCTTCTTTGGGGGAAAAGATGTGTGGCCCTCTTAGATCGAGCGGCCATTGTCAGTGGGTGAGGAAAAGAATTCCCACGGTGTTTTGTGGCCTCCCAGGGGATGACGGTAGCTGTCTGGGAGAGGGAGCTCCTGCTTCAGCGGAGCAGAGAGCATCTCAAGGGCGTTCCGGCTTGGAGGTGGGTCGGGCGTAATGCTTGGTTTACGGTGTTTAGATGGCAGAGCAGGCCTAGCTGGGCTCTCGATGGGCTTGCTGCCTGGGAACAAGGCCTGTGGAATGGCTAAGCTATTGCTGTTCATTGAGGGGACTTGTTTGGTATTTTTGCAGATGCCGAGGGAGGAGTCGTGCAGGGCGACGGAGGAGGGCCGAGGATAGCGCTGTAAGCAGGTGAGTTGGTGCGTGGTGTATGTAGAAGGAAGTGGTGACTGATGGCTCTGTGAGTGCAACATGGCAATAATATTGGAGGGTGCATGTGGTGGGCCAAGCGGGATCCGGGCACCGGAGGGGAACTGCACGGGGTGAGCAATGTTAGGTGCGCTGAAGTAGCGATGTGTCTCTCTGGGGCTTTGCAGTTAGTCATGAACAACCCCTGTTTGGGTCTTGCAGGTGGTGGTCAAGCTTGAACGTGGCAGTTGGAACTGATGGCGTCCAGGTAGGTGAGCTGGTGAGGAAAAGGTGCGAGTCTTAAACGGGGATTGGTGCGGGTAGCTTGACAGTTCTGCAGCCTCTCAGCAGGTGCCTTTCTGCTTGGATTTTTGCAGGTGCCGCAATCAGCCATCAGAGGGGAGGCGACGCACGGCGACGAGAGGTCCGAGAAGGTGAGGCGATTGCGGTCAGGGCGGCGGTTCCGTACCAAGGTGTTGCGTGGCAAGCGGGTCGAAGCGTTTCTGTTTGGTTTTTTAGATTGTGTGCGGCTGCCCTTGGGACCGGATGCGCGTTTGAGGTGAGCTGGGTCGCAGGGAGGAGGGGCGTGGGGCTGGGGAGATCTTCCTTTGGAAGTGCAGTGGTAACGTGATCTCCCGGTATCCCTAGGGGCCGCCAGGGAGGCCAACAGTGTGAGTCGGGCAAGGCTACAGAGCAAGTGAGCGGAGCAGCTGGGCGCATCTGAGGTAGGCGGATGCAGCGGCCTAGGTCTTTGTAGAGCGACGGGATGCTGACTGACAGGGCTGTTGTGTGGGGCTTGTGATTGTTTTTATTTTTCAGATGACAAAGAGGCAGCTGGTGACTGGAGGAGTGACGTGTGCTTGTCCTTCAGAAGGAAGGGAAGAGGGAGACTCTCGGCCCCTTGAAAGCTAAGTTGAGGCAACGGTGCTGGGGAAGGGGTCGGGGGAGCGAGGGCGGCACGGTTGGCTGTGGCAGGAAGGGGTTTTAAAGAGAGCGTAGGGGAGAGGGTTGTCTAGGAAGCGGTCCCCTTTGAGCAGGGGAACGGAGCGGGTTCCTCTGAAATATGACGGCAGCGTGCCCCGGGCAGGGCGGTTCCAGGCTGTGCGTGTCGTTGTGTAGCGCGTCTGTGTGTTTGGTGTTGGGTGCGTTTGACCTTCCTCGGGTCTCGGTCGTTCTTTGTTCCGTAGGATCGAGGCGGGTGCCTCGGCAGCGGTACTAGGGCCCGGCGAGGCCCTAGTCGTGGGCACGGCGCCCATCGGGCGCTTCTCTTTTGGCGTCGCAAGCTTCTGGCGTGGATCGTTTTGGCGTCTCGGGTGGTTCTGGCCGGCGGTCTTGTGCCGCGCCGTTCCCGGCCGCGTGAGCGGCTCTGTTTGCTAGCTGTCGCTTTTAGGGACTGGCGCTTCTTCCTTGCGTCTTCAGGGGCTGAGGTCTTGAAGGCGGGCTGCTTGCTTGCGCATCCATCTCGTCAGTTTTGAGAGGAAGCGCTTGTCCCCGCCCACGCAGGTGTCGTCGCTTTCTGGCGTGGCGCTAGGAGCACGCTAGGGTTCTGCGCGTGCTCTTCCCGGATGGAGGTTTTCTGTACGTGCGTCGTCGGTCTCGCCGAGTGACTCGGCTTGTTTTTTGAGGCGTGTTGTTGTTGGCGTTCCGCGTAGGGTTCGTCTGTGGTTGTGGTGTCTTGGCTTGGAGGCGCCCTGCCCGGGGGTGTCGAGTCAGGGCAAGGTGGCACGGGAGCGATGAGAGGCTATGGCTTATGTGTCAAAGTGCCTTGCTTCTTTGGGGGAAAAGATGTGTGGCCCTCTTAGATCGAGCGGCCATTGTCAGTGGGTGAGGAAAAGAATTCCCACGGTGTTTTGTGGCCTCCCAGGGGATGACGGTAGCTGCCTGGGAGAGGGAGCTCCTGCTTCAGCGGAGCAGAGAGCATCTCAAGGGCGTTCCGGCTTGGAGGTGGGTCGGGCGTAATGCTTGGTTTACGGTGTTTAGATGGCAGAGCAGGCCTAGCTGGGCTCTCGATGGGCTTGCTGCCTGGGAACAAGGCCTGTGGAATGGCTAAGCTATTGCTGTTCATTGAGGGGACTTGTTTGGTATTTTTGCAGATGCCGAGGGAGGAGTCGTGCAGGGCGACGGAGGAGGGCCGAGGATAGCGCTGTAAGCAGGTGAGTTGGTGCGTGGTGTATGTAGAAGGAAGTGGTGACTGATGGCTCTGTGAGTGCAACGTGGCAATAATATTGGAGGGTGCATGTGGTGGGCCAAGCGGGATCCGGGCACCGGAGGGGAACTGCACGGGGTGAGCAATGTTAGGTGCGCTGAAGTAGCGATGTGTCTCTCTGGGGCTTTGCAGTTAGTCATGAACAACCCATGTTTGGGTCTTGCAGGTGGTGGTCAAGCTTGAACGTGGCAGTTGGAACTGATGGCGTCCAGGTAGGTGAGCTGGTGAGGAAAAGGTGCGAGTCTTAAACGGGGATTGGTGCGGGTAGCTTGACAGTTCTGCAGCCTCTCAGCAGGTGCCTTTCTGCTTGGATTTTTGCAGGTGCCGCAATCAGCCTTCAGAGGGGAGACGACGCATGGCGACGAGGTGTCTGAGAAGGTGAGGCGATTGCGGTCAGGGCGGCGGTTCCGTACCAAGGTGTTGCGTGGCAAGCGGGTCGAAGCGTTTCTGTTTGGTTTTTTAGATTGTGTGCGGCTGCCCTTGGGACCGGATGCGCGTTTGAGGTGAGCTGGGTCGCAGGGAGGAGGGGCGTGGGGCTGGGGAGATCTTCCTTTGGAAGTGCAGTGGTAACGTGATCTCCCGGTATCCCTAGGGGCCGCCAGGGAGGCCAACAGTGTGAGTCGGGCAAGGCTACAGAGCAAGTGAGCGGAGCAGCTGGGCGCATCTGAGGTAGGCGGATGCAGCGGCCTAGGTCTTTGTAGAGCGACGGGATGCTGACTGACAGGGCTGTTGTGTGGGGCTTGTCATCTGAAAAATAAAAACAATCACAAAGAGGCAGCTGGTGACTGGAGGAGTGACGTGTGCTTGTCCTTCAGAAGGAAGGGAAGAGGGAGACTCTCGGCCCCTTGAAAGCTAAGTTGAGGCAACGGTGCTGGGGAAGGGGTCGGGGGAGCGAGGGCGGCACGGTTGGCTGTGGCAGGAAGGGGTTTTAAAGAGAGCGTAGGGGAGAGGGTTGTCTAGGAAGCGGTCCCCTTTGAGCAGGGGAACGGAGCGGGTTCCTCTGAAATATGACGGCAGCGTGCCCCGGGCAGGGCGGTTCCAGGCTGTGCGTGTCGTTGTGTAGCGCGTCTGTGTGTTTGGTGTTGGGTGCGTTTGACCTTCCTCGGGTCTCGGTCGTTCTTTGTTCCGTAGGATCGAGGCGGGTGCCTCGGCAGCGGTACTAGGGCCCGGCGAGGCCCTAGTCGTGGGCACGGCGCCCATCGGGCGCTTCTCTTTTGGCGTCGCAAGCTTCCGGCGTGGATCGTTTTGGCGTCTCGGGTGGTTCTGGCCGGCGGTCTTGTGCCGCGCCGTTCCCGGCCGCGTGAGCGGCTCTGTTTGCTAGCTGTCGCTTTTAGGGACTGGCGCTTCTTCCTTGCGTCTTCAGGGGCTGAGGTCTTGAAGGCGGGCTGCTTGCTTGCGCATCCATCTCGTCAGTTTTGAGAGGAAGCGCTTGTCCCCGCCCACGAAGGTCTCGTCGTTTTCTGGCGTGGCGCTAGGAGCACGCTAGGGTTCTGCGCGTGCTCTTCCCGGATGGAGGTTTTCTGTACGTGCGTCGTCGGTCTCGCCGAGTGACTCGGCTTGTTTTTTGAGGCGTGTTGTTGTTGGCGTTCCGCGTAGGGTTCGTCTGTGGTTGTGGTGTCTTGGCTTGGAGGCGCCCTGCCCGGGGGTGTCGAGTCAGGGCAAGGTGGCACGGGAGCGATGAGAGGCTATGGCTTATGTGTCAAAGTGCCTTGCTTCTTTGGGGGAAAAGATGTGTGGCCCTCTTAGATCGAGCGGCCATTGTCAGTGGGTGAGGAAAAGAATTCCCACGGTGTTTTGTGGCCTCCCAGGGGATGACGGTAGCTGTCTGGGAGAGGGAGCTCCTGCTTCAGCGGAGCAGAGAGCATCTCAAGGGCGTTCCGGCTTGGAGGTGGGTCGGGCGTAATGCTTGGTTTACGGTGTTTAGATGGCAGAGCAGGCCTAGCTGGGCTCTCGATGGGCTTGCTGCCTGGGAACAAGGCCTGTGGAATGGCTAAGCTATTGCTGTTCATTGAGGGGACTTGTTTGGTATTTTTGCAGATGCCGAGGGAGGAGTCGTGCAGGGCGACGGAGGAGGGCCGAGGATAGCGCTGTAAGCAGGTGAGTTGGTGCGTGGTGTATGTAGAAGGAAGTGGTGACTGATGGCTCTGTGAGTGCAACGTGGCAATAATATTGGAGGGTGCATGTGGTGGGCCAAGCGGGATCCGGGCACCGGAGGGGAACTGCACGGGGTGAGCAATGTTAGGTGCGCTGAAGTAGCGATGTGTCTCTCTGGGGCTTTGCAGTTAGTCATGAACAACCCATGTTTGGGTCTTGCAGGTGGTGGTCAAGCTTGAACGTGGCAGTTGGAACTGATGGCGTCCAGGTAGGTGAGCTGGTGAGGAAAAGGTGCGAGTCTTAAACGGGGATTGGTGCGGGTAGCTTGACAGTTCTGCAGCCTCTCAGCAGGTGCCTTTCTGCTTGGATTTTTGCAGGTGCCGCAATCAGCCATCAGAGGGGAGGCGACGCACGGCGACGAGAGGTCCGAGAAGGTGAGGCGATTGCGGTCAGGGCGGCGGTTCCGTACCAAGGTGTTGCGTGGCAAGCGGGTCGAAGCGTTTCTGTTTGGTTTTTTAGATTGTGTGCGGCTGCCCTTGGGACCGGATGCGCGTTTGAGGTGAGCTGGGTCGCAGGGAGGAGGGGCGTGGGGCTGGGGAGATCTTCCTTTGGAAGTGCAGTGGTAACGTGATCTCCCGGTATCCCTAGGGGCCGCCAGGGAGGCCAACAGTGTGAGTCGGGCAAGGCTACAGAGCAAGTGAGCGGAGCAGCTGGGCGCATCTGAGGTAGGCGGATGCAGCGGCCTAGGTCTTTGTAGAGCGACGGGATGCTGACTGACAGGGCTGTTGTGTGGGGCTTGTCATCTGAAAAATAAAAACAATCACAAAGAGGCAGCTGGTGACTGGAGGAGTGACGTGTGCTTGTCCTTCAGAAGGAAGGGAAGAGGGAGACTCTCGGCCCCTTGAAAGCTAAGTTGAGGCAACGGTGCTGGGGAAGGGGTCGGGGGAGCGAGGGCGGCACGGTTGGCTGTGGCAGGAAGGGGTTTTAAAGAGAGCGTAGGGGAGAGGGTTGTCTAGGAAGCGGTCCCCTTTGAGCAGGGGAACGGAGCGGGTTCCTCTGAAATATGACGGCAGCGTGCCCCGGGCAGGGCGGTTCCAGGCTGTGCGTGTCGTTGTGTAGCGCGTCTGTGTGTTTGGTGTTGGGTGCGTTTGACCTTCCTCGGGTCTCGGTCGTTCTTTGTTCCGTAGGATCGAGGCGGGTGCCTCGGCAGCGGTACTAGGGCCCGGCGAGGCCCTAGTCGTGGGCACGGCGCCCATCGGGCGCTTCTCTTTTGGCGTCGCAAGCTTCTGGCGTGGATCGTTTTGGCGTCTCGGGTGGTTCTGGCCGGCGGTCTTGTGCCGCGCCGTTCCCGGCCGCGTGAGCGGCTCTGTTTGCTAGCTGTCGCTTTTAGGGACTGGCGCTTCTTCCTTGCGTCTTCAGGGGCTGAGGTCTTGAAGGCGGGCTGCTTGCTTGCGCATCCATCTCGTCAGTTTTGAGAGGAAGCGCTTGTCCCCGCCCACGCAGGTGTCGTCGTTTTCTGGCGTGGCGCTAGGAGCACGCTAGGGTTCTGCGCGTGCTCTTCCCGGATGGAGGTTTTCTGTACGTGCGTCGTCGGTCTCGCCGAGTGACTCGGCTTGTTTTTTGAGGCGTGTTGTTGTTGGCGTTCCGCGTAGGGTTCGTCTGTGGTTGTGGTGTCTTGGCTGGGAGGCGCCCTGCCCGGGGGTGTCGAGTCAGGGCAAGGTGGCACGGGAGCGATGAGGGGCTATGGCTTATGTGTCAAAGTGCCTTGCTTCTTTGGGGGGAAAAGATGTGTGGCCCTCTTAGATCGAGCGGCCATTGTCAGTGGGTGAGGAAAAGAATTCCCACGGTGTTTTGTGGCCTCCCAGGGGATGACGGTAGCTGTCTGGGAGAGGGAGCTCCTGCTTCAGCGGAGCAGAGAGCATCTCAGGGGCGTTCCGGCTTGGATGTGGGTCGGGCGTAATGCTTGGTTTACGGTGTTTAGATGGCAGAGCAGGCCTAGCTGGGCTCTCGATGGGCTTGCTGCCTGGGAACAAGGCCTGTCGAATGGCTAAGCTATTGCTGTTCATTGAGGGGACTTGTTTGGTATTTTTGCAGATGCCGAGGGAGGAGTCGTGCAGGGCGACGGAGGAGGGCCGAGGATAGCGCTGTAAGCAGGTGAGTTGGTGCGTGGTGTATGTAGAAGGAAGTGGTGACTGATGGCTCTGTGAGTGCAACATGGCAATAATATTGGAGGGTGCATGTGGTGGGCCAAGCGGGATCCGGGCACCGGAGGGGAACTGCACGGGGTGAGCAATGTTAGGTGCGCTGAAGTAGCGATGTGTCTCTCTGGGGCTTTGCAGTTAGTCATGAACAACCCATGTTTGGGTCTTGCAGGTGGTGGTCAAGCTTGAACGTGGCAGTTGGAACTGATGGCGTCCAGGTAGGTGAGCTGGTGAGGAAAAGGTGCGAGTCTTAAACGGGGATTGGTGCGGGTAGCTTGACAGTTCTGCAGCCTCTCAGCAGGTGCCTTTCTGCTTGGATTTTTGCAGGTGCCGCAATCAGCCATCAGAGGGGAGGCGACGCACGGCGACGAGAGGTCCGAGAAGGTGAGGCGATTGCGGTCAGGGCGGCGGTTCCGTACCAAGGTGTTGCGTGGCAAGCGGGTCGAAGCGTTTCTGTTTGGTTTTTTAGATTGTGTGCGGCTGCCCTTGGGACCGGATGCGCGTTTGAGGTGAGCTGGGTCGCAGGGAGGAGGGGCGTGGGGCTGGGGAGATCTTCCTTTGGAAGTGCAGTGGTAACGTGATCTCCCGGTATCCCTAGGGGCCGCCAGGGAGGCCAACAGTGTGAGTCGGGCAAGGCTACAGAGCAAGTGAGCGGAGCAGCTGGGCGCATCTGAGGTAGGCGGATGCAGCGGCCTAGGTCTTTGTCATCTGAAAAATAAAAACAATCACAAGCCCCAGACAACAGCCCTGTCAGTCAGCATCCCGTCGCTCTACAAAGAGGCAGCTGGTGACTGGAGGAGTGACGTGTGCTTGTCCTTCAGAAGGAAGGGAAGAGGGAGACTCTCGGCCCCTTGAAAGCTAAGTTGAGGCAACGGTGCTGGGGAAGGGGTTGGGGGAGCGAGGGCGGCACGGTTGGCTGTGGCAGGAAGGGGTTTTAAAGAGCGTAGGGGAGAGGGTTGTCTAGGAAGCGGTCCCCTTTGAGCAGGGGAACGGAGCGGGTTCCTCTGAAATATGACGGCAGCGTGCCCCGGGCAGGGCGGTTCCAGGCTGTGCGTGTCGTTGTGTAGCGCGTCTGTGTGTTTGGTGTTGGGTGCGTTTGACCTTCCTCGGGTCTCGGTCGTTCTTTGTTCCGTAGGATCGAGGCGGGTGCCTCGGCAGCGGTACTAGGGCCCGGCGAGGCCCTAGTCGTGGGCACGGCGCCCATCGGGCGCTTCTCTTTTGGCGTCGCAAGCTTCCGGCGTGGATCGTTTTGGCGTCTCGGGTGGTTCTGGCCGGCGGTCTTGTGCCGCGCCGTTCCCGGCCGCGTGAGCGGCTCTGTTTGCTAGCTGTCGCTTTTAGGGACTGGCGCTTCTTCCTTGCGTCTTCAGGGGCTGAGGTCTTGAAGGCGGGCTGCTTGCTTGCGCATCCATCTCGTCAGTTTTGAGAGGAAGCGCTTGTCCCCGCCCACGAAGGTCTCGTCGTTTTCTGGCGTGGCGCTAGGAGCACGCTAGGGTTCTGCGCGTGCTCTTCCCGGATGGAGGTTTTCTGTACGTGCGTCGTCGGTCTCGCCGAGTGACTCGGCTTGTTTTTTGAGGCGTGTTGTTGTTGGCGTTCCGTGTAGGGTTCGTCTGTGGTTGTGGTGTCTTGGCTTGGAGGCGCCCTGCCCGGGGGTGTCGAGTCAGGGCAAGGTGGCACGGGAGCGATGAGGGGCTATGGCTTATGTGTCAAAGTGCCTTGCTTCTTTGGGGGAAAAGATGTGTGGCCCTCTTAGATCGAGCGGCCATTGTCAGTGGGTGAGGAAAAGAATTCCCACGGTGTTTTGTGGCCTCCCAGGGGATGACGGTAGCTGTCTGGGAGAGGGAGCTCCTGCTTCAGCGGAGCAGAGAGCATCTCAGGGGCGTTCCGGCTTGGAGGTGGGTCGGGCGTAATGCTTGGTTTACGGTGTTTAGATGGCAGAGCAGGCCTAGCTGGGCTCTCGATGGGCTTGCTGCCTGGGAACAAGGCCTGTGGAATGGCTAAGCTATTGCTGTTCATTGAGGGGACTTGTTTGGTATTTTTGCAGATGCCGAGGGAGGAGTCGTGCAGGGCGACGGAGGAGGGCCGAGGATAGCGCTGTAAGCAGGTGAGTTGGTGCGTGGTGTATGTAGAAGGAAGTGGTGACTGATGGCTCTGTGAGTGCAACATGGCAATAATATTGGAGGGTGCATGTGGTGGGCCAAGCGGGATCCGGGCACCGGAGGGGAACTGCACGGGGTGAGCAATGTTAGGTGCGCTGAAGTAGCGATGTGTCTCTCTGGGGCTTTGCAGTTAGTCATGAACAACCCATGTTTGGGTCTTGCAGGTGGTGGTCAAGCTTGAACGTGGCAGTTGGAACTGATGGCGTCCAGGTAGGTGAGCTGGTGAGGAAAAGGTGCGAGTCTTAAACGGGGATTGGTGCGGGTAGCTTGACAGTTCTGCAGCCTCTCAGCAGGTGCCTTTCTGCTTGGATTTTTGCAGGTGCCGCAATCAGCCATCAGAGGGGAGGCGACGCACGGCGACGAGAGGTCCGAGAAGGTGAGGCGATTGCGGTCAGGGCGGCGGTTCCGTACCAAGGTGTTGCGTGGCAAGCGGGTCGAAGCGTTTCTGTTTGGTTTTTTAGATTGTGTGCGGCTGCCCTTGGGACCGGATGCGCGTTTGAGGTGAGCTGGGTCGCAGGGAGGAGGGGCGTGGGGCTGGGGAGATCTTCCTTTGGAAGTGCAGTGGTAACGTGATCTCCCGGTATCCCTAGGGGCCGCCAGGGAGGACAACAGTGTGAGTCGGGCACGGCCACAGAGCAAGTGAGCGGAGCAGCTGGGCGCATCTGAGGTAGGCGGATGCAGCGGCCTAGGTCTTTGTAGAGCGACGGGATGCTGACTGACAGGGCTGTTGTGTGGGGCTTGTGATTGTTTTTATTTTTCAGATGACAAAGAGGCAGCTGGTGACTGGAGGAGTGACGTGTGCTTGTCCTTCAGAAGGAAGGGAAGAGGGAGACTCTCGGCCCCTTGAAAGCTAAGTTGAGGCAACGGTGCTGGGGAAGGGGTCGGGGGAGCGAGGGCGGCACGGTTGGCTGTGGCAGGAAGGGGTTTTAAAGAGAGCGTAGGGGAGAGGGTTGTCTAGGAAGCGGTCCCCTTTGAGCAGGGGAACGGAGCGGGTTCCTCTGAAATATGACGGCAGCGTGCCCCGGGCAGGGCGGTTCCAGGCTGTGCGTGTCGTTGTGTAGCGCGTCTGTGTGTTTGGTGTTGGGTGCGTTTGACCTTCCTCGGGTCTCGGTCGTTCTTTGTTCCGTAGGATCGAGGCGGGTGCCTCGGCAGCGGTACTAGGGCCCGGCGAGGCCCTAGTCGTGGGCACGGCGCCCATCGGGCGCTTCTCTTTTGGCGTCGCAAGCTTCTGGCGTGGATCGTTTTGGCGTCTCGGGTGGTTCTGGCCGGCGGTCTTGTGCCGCGCCGTTCCCGGCCGCGTGAGCGGCTCTGTTTGCTAGCTGTCGCTTTTAGGGACTGGCGCTTCTTCCTTGCGTCTTCAGGGGCTGAGGTCTTGAAGGCGGGCTGCTTGCTTGCGCATCCATCTCGTCAGTTTTGAGAGGAAGCGCTTGTCCCCGCCCACGAAGGTCTCGTCGCTTTCTGGCGTGGCGCTAGGAGCACGCTAGGGTTCTGCGCGTGCTCTTCCCGGATGGAGGTTTTCTGTACGTGCGTCGTCGGTCTCGCCGAGTGACTCGGCTTGTTTTTTGAGGCGTGTTGTTGTTGGCGTTCCGCGTAGGGTTCGTCTGTGGTTGTGGTGTCTTGGCTTGGAGGCGCCCTGCCCGGGGGTGTCGAGTCAGGGCAAGGTGGCATGGGAGCGATGAGGGGCTATGGCTTATGTGTCAAAGTGCCTTGCTTCTTTGGGGGAAAAGATGTGTGGCCCTCTTAGATCGAGCGGCCATTGTCAGTGGGTGAGGAAAAGAATTCCCACGGTGTTTTGTGGCCTCCCAGGGGATGACGGTAGCTGTCTGGGAGAGGGAGCTCCTGCTTCAGCGGAGCAGAGAGCATCTCAAGGGCGTTCCGGCTTGGAGGTGGGTCGGGCGTAATGCTTGGTTTACGGTGTTTAGATGGCAGAGCAGGCCTAGCTGGGCTCTCGATGGGCTTGCTGCCTGGGAACAAGGCCTGTGGAATGGCTAAGCTATTGCTGTTCATTGAGGGGACTTGTTTGGTATTTTTGCAGATGCCGAGGGAGGAGTCGTGCAGGGCGACGGAGGAGGGCCGAGGATAGCGCTGTAAGCAGGTGAGTTGGTGCGTGGTGTATGTAGAAGGAAGCGGTGACTGATGGCTCTGTGAGTGCAACGTGGCAATAATATTGGAGGGTGCATGTGGTGGGCCAAGCGGGATCCGGGCACCGGAGGGGAACTGCACGGGGTGAGCAATGTTAGGTGCGCTGAAGTAGCGATGTGTCTCTCTGGGGCTTTGCAGTTAGTCATGAACAACCCATGTTTGGGTCTTGCAGGTGGTGGTCAAGCTTGAACGTGGCAGTTGGATCTGATGGCGTCCAGGCAGGTGAGCTGGTGAGGAAAAGGTGCGAGTCTTAAACGGGGATTGGTGCGGGTAGCTTGACAGTTCTGCAGCCTCTCAGCAGGTGCCTTTCTGCTTGGATTTTTGCAGGTGCCGCAATCAGCCTTCAGAGGGGAGGCGACGCATGGCGACGAGGTGTCTGAGAAGGTGAGGCGATTGCGGTCAGGGCGGCGGTTCCGTACCAAGGTGTTGCGTGGCAAGCGGGTCGAAGCGTTTCTGTTTGGTTTTTTAGATTGTGTGCGGCTGCCCTTGGGACCGGATGCGCGTTTGAGGTGAGCTGGGTCGCAGGGAGGAGGGGCGTGGGGCTGGGGAGATCTTCCTTTGGAAGTGCAGTGGTAACGTGATCTCCCGGTATCCCTAGGGGCCGCCAGGGAGGCCAACAGTGTGAGTTGGGCAAGGCTACAGAGCAAGTGAGCGGAGCAGCTGGGCGCATCTGAGGTAGGCAGATGCAGCGGCCTAGGTCTTTGTAGAGCGACGGGATGCTGACTGACAGGGCTGTTGTGTGGGGCTTGTGATTGTTTTTATTTTTCAGATGACAAAGAGGCAGCTGGTGACTGGAGGAGTGACGTGTGCTTGTCCTTCAGAAGGAAGGGAAGAGGGAGACTCTCGGCCCCTTGAAAGCTAAGTTGAGGCAACGGTGCTGGGGAAGGGGTTGGGGGAGCGAGGGCGGCACGGTTGGCTGTGGCAGGAAGGGGTTTTAAAGAGAGCGTAGGGGAGAGGGTTGTCTAGGAAGCGGTCCCCTTTGAGCAGGGGAACGGAGCGGGTTCCTCTGAAATATGACGGCAGCGTGCCCCGGGCAGGGCGGTTCCAGGCTGTGTGTGTCGTTGTGTAGCGCGTCTGTGTGTTTGGTGTTGGGTGCGTTTGACCTTCCTCGGGTCTCGGTCGTTCTTTGTTCCGTAGGATCGAGGCGGGTGCCTCGGCAGCGGTACTAGGGCCCGGCGAGGCCCTAGTCGTGGGCACGGCGCCCATCGGGCGCTTCTCTTTTGGCGTCGCAAGCTTCCGGCGTGGATCGTTTTGGCGTCTCGGGTGGTTCTGGCCGGCGGTCTTGTGCCGCGCCGTTCCCGGCCGCGTGAGCGGCTCTGTTTGCTAGCTGTCGCTTTTAGGGACTGGCGCTTCTTCCTTGCGTCTTCAGGGGCTGAGGTCTTGAAGGCGGGCTGCTTGCTTGCGCATCCATCTCGTCAGTTTTGAGAGGAAGCGCTTGTCCCCGCCCACGAAGGTCTCGTCGTTTTCTGGCGTGGCGCTAGGAGCACGCTAGGGTTCTGCGCGTGCTCTTCCCGGATGGAGGTTTTCTGTACGTGCGTCGTCGGTCTCGCCGAGTGAGTCGGCTTGTTTTTTGAGGCGTGTTGTTGTTGGCGTTCCGCGTAGGGTTCGTCTGTGGTTGTGGTGTCTTGGCTTGGAGGCGCCCTGCCCGGGGGTGTCGAGTCAGGGCAAGGTGGCACGGGAGCGATGAGGGGCTATGGCTTATGTGTCAAAGTGCCTTGCTTCTTTGGGGGGAAAAGATGTGTGGCCCTCTTAGATCGAGCGGCCATTGTCAGTGGGTGAGGAAAAGAATTCCCACGGTGTTTTGTGGCCTCCCAGGGGATGACGGTAGCTGTCTGGGAGAGGGAGCTCCTGCTTCAGCGGAGCAGAGAGCATCTCAAGGGCGTTCCGGCTTGGAGGTGGGTCGGGCGTAATGCTTGGTTTACGGTGTTTAGATGGCAGAGCAGGCCTAGCTGGGCTCTCGATGGGCTTGCTGCCTGGGAACAAGGCCTGTCGAATGGCTAAGCTATTGCTGTTCATTGAGGGGACTTGTTTGGTATTTTTGCAGATGCCGAGGGAGGAGTCGTGCAGGGCGACGGAGGAGGGCCGAGGATAGCGCTGTAAGCAGGTGAGTTGGTGCGTGGTGTATGTAGAAGGAAGTGGTGACTGATGGCTCTGTGAGTGCAACATGGCAATAATATTGGAGGGTGCATGTGGTGGGCCAAGCGGGATCCGGGCACCGGAGGGGAACTGCACGGGGTGAGCAATGTTAGGTGCGCTGAAGTAGCGATGTGTCTCTCTGGGGCTTTGCAGTTAGTCATGAACAACCCATGTTTGGGTCTTGCAGGTGGTGGTCAAGCTTGAACGTGGCAGTTGGAACTGATGGCGTCCAGGTAGGTGAGCTGGTGAGGAAAAGGTGCGAGTCTTAAACGGGGATTGGTGCGGGTAGCTTGACAGTTCTGCAGCCTCTCAGCAGGTGCCTTTCTGCTTGGATTTTTGCAGGTGCCGCAATCAGCCTTCAGAGGGGAGACGACGCATGGCGACGAGGTGTCTGAGAAGGTGAGGCGATTGCGGTCAGGGCGGCGGTTCCGTACCAAGGTGTTGCGTGGCAAGCGGGTCGAAGCGTTTCTGTTTGGTTTTTTAGATTGTGTGCGGCTGCCCTTGGGACCGGATGCGCGTTTGAGGTGAGCTGGGTCGCAGGGAGGAGGGGCGTGGGGCTGGGGAGATCTTCCTTTGGAAGTGCAGTGGTAACGTGATCTCCCGGTATCCCTAGGGGCCGCCAGGGAGGCCAACAGTGTGAGTCGGGCAAGGCTACAGAGCAAGTGAGCGGAGCAGCTGGGCGCATCTGAGGTAGGCGGATGCAGCGGCCTAGGTCTTTGTCATCTGAAAAATAAAAACAATCACAAGCCCCAGACAACAGCCCTGTCAGTCAGCATCCCGTCGCTCTACAAAGAGGCAGCTGGTGACTGGAGGAGTGACGTGTGCTTGTCCTTCAGAAGGAAGGGAAGAGGGAGACTCTCGGCCCCTTGAAAGCTAAGTTGAGGCAACGGTGCTGGGGAAGGGGTTGGGGGAGCGAGGGCGGCACGGTTGGCTGTGGCAGGAAGGGGTTTTAAAGAGAGCGTAGGGGAGAGGGTTGTCTAGGAAGCGGTCCCCTTTGAGCAGGGGAACGGAGCGGGTTCCTCTGAAATATGACGGCAGCGTGCCCCGGGCAGGGCGGTTCCAGGCTGTGCGTGTCGTTGTGTAGCGCGTCTGTGTGTTTGGTGTTGGGTGCGTTTGACCTTCCTCGGGTCTCGGTCGTTCTTTGTTCCGTAGGATCGAGGCGGGTGCCTCGGCAGCGGTACTAGGGCCCGGCGAGGCCCTAGTCGTGGGCACGGCGCCCATCGGGCGCTTCTCTTTTGGCGTCGCAAGCTTCTGGCGTGGATCGTTTTGGCGTCTCGGGTGGTTCTGGCCGGCGGTCTTGTGCCGCGCCGTTCCCGGCCGCGTGAGCGGCTCTGTTTGCTAGCTGTCGCTTTTAGGGACTGGCGCTTCTTCCTTGCGTCTTCAGGGGCTGAGGTCTTGAAGGCGGGCTGCTTGCTTGCGCATCCATCTCGTCAGTTTTGAGAGGAAGCGCTTGTCCCCGCCCACGAAGGTCTCGTCGTTTTCTGGCGTGGCGCTAGGAGCACGCTAGGGTTCTGCGCGTGCTCTTCCCGGATGGAGGTTTTCTGTACGTGCGTCGTCGGTCTCGCCGAGTGACTCGGCTTGTTTTTTGAGGCGTGTTGTTGTTGGCGTTCCGCGTAGGGTTCGTCTGTGGTTGTGGTGTCTTGGCTTGGAGGCGCCCTGCCCGGGGGTGTCGAGTCAGGGCAAGGTGGCACGGGAGCGATGAGGGGCTATGGCTTATGTGTCAAAGTGCCTTGCTTCTTTGGGGGAAAAGATGTGTGGCCCTCTTAGATCGAGCGGCCATTGTCAGTGGGTGAGGAAAAGAATTCCCACGGTGTTTTGTGGCCTCCCAGGGGATGACGGTAGCTGTCTGGGAGAGGGAGCTCCTGCTTCAGCGGAGCAGAGAGCATCTCAAGGGCGTTCCGGCTTGGAGGTGGGTCGGGCGTAATGCTTGGTTTACGGTGTTTAGATGGCAGAGCAGGCCTAGCTGGGCTCTCGATGGGCTTGCTGCCTGGGAACAAGGCCTGTGGAATGGCTAAGCTATTGCTGTTCATTGAGGGGACTTGTTTGGTATTTTTGCAGATGCCGAGGGAGGAGTCGTGCAGGGCGACGGAGGAGGGCCGAGGATAGCGCTGTAAGCAGGTGAGTTGGTGCGTGGTGTATGTAGAAGGAAGCGGTGACTGATGGCTCTGTGAGTGCAACATGGCAATAATATTGGAGGGTGCATGTGGTGGGCCAAGCGGGATCCGGGCACCGGAGGGGAACTGCACGGGGTGAGCAATGTTAGGTGCGCTGAAGTAGCGATGTGTCTCTCTGGGGCTTTGCAGTTAGTCATGAACAACCCATGTTTGGGTCTTGCAGGTGGTGGTCAAGCTTGAACGTGGCAGTTGGAACTGATGGCGTCCAGGTAGGTGAGCTGGTGAGGAAAAGG
This sequence comes from Phalacrocorax carbo, assembly GCF_963921805.1. Lineage (NCBI taxonomy): Eukaryota > Metazoa > Chordata > Aves > Suliformes > Phalacrocoracidae > Phalacrocorax > Phalacrocorax carbo. The sequence continues at coordinate 13,581 of NC_087542.1, read as the reverse complement.
TGCGAGTCTTAAACGGGGATTGGTGCGGGTAGCTTGACAGTTCTGCAGCCTCTCAGCAGGTGCCTTTCTGCTTGGATTTTTGCAGGTGCCGCAATCAGCCATCAGAGGGGAGGCGACGCACGGCGACGAGGTGTCTGAGAAGGTGAGGCGATTGCGGTCAGGGCGGCGGTTCCGTACCAAGGTGTTGCGTGGCAAGCGGGTCGAAGCGTTTCTGTTTGGTTTTTTAGATTGTGTGCGGCTGCCCTTGGGACCGGATGCGCGTTTGAGGTGAGCTGGGTCGCAGGGAGGAGGGGCGTGGGGCTGGGGAGATCTTCCTTTGGAAGTGCAGTGGTAACGTGATCTCCCGGTATCCCTAGGGGCCGCCAGGGAGGCCAACAGTGTGAGTCGGGCAAGGCTACAGAGCAAGTGAGCGGAGCAGCTGGGCGCATCTGAGGTAGGCGGATGCAGCGGCCTAGGTCTTTGTAGAGCGACGGGATGCTGACTGACAGGGCTGTTGTGTGGGGCTTGTGATTGTTTTTATTTTTCAGATGACAAAGAGGCAGCTGGTGACTGGAGGAGTGACGTGTGCTTGTCCTTCAGAAGGAAGGGAAGAGGGAGACTCTCGGCCCCTTGAAAGCTAAGTTGAGGCAACGGTGCTGGGGAAGGGGTCGGGGGAGCGAGGGCGGCACGGTTGGCTGTGGCAGGAAGGGGTTTTAAAGAGAGCGTAGGGGAGAGGGTTGTCTAGGAAGCGGTCCCCTTTGAGCAGGGGAACGGAGCGGGTTCCTCTGAAATATGACGGCAGCGTGCCCCGGGCAGGGCGGTTCCAGGCTGTGCGTGTCGTTGTGTAGCGCGTCTGTGTGTTTGGTGTTGGGTGCGTTTGACCTTCCTCGGGTCTCGGTCGTTCTTTGTTCCGTAGGATCGAGGCGGGTGCCTCGGCAGCGGTACTAGGGCCCGGCGAGGCCCTAGTCGTGGGCACGGCGCCCATCGGGCGCTTCTCTTTTGGCGTCGCAAGCTTCTGGCGTGGATCGTTTTGGCGTCTCGGGTGGTTCTGGCCGGCGGTCTTGTGCCGCGCCGTTCCCGGCCGCGTGAGCGGCTCTGTTTGCTAGCTGTCGCTTTTAGGGACTGGCGCTTCTTCCTTGCGTCTTCAGGGGCTGAGGTCTTGAAGGCGGGCTGCTTGCTTGCGCATCCATCTCGTCAGTTTTGAGAGGAAGCGCTTGTCCCCGCCCACGCAGGTGTCGTCGTTTTCTGGCGTGGCGCTAGGAGCACGCTAGGGTTCTGCGCGTGCTCTTCCCGGATGGAGGTTTTCTGTACGTGCGTCGTCGGTCTCGCCGAGTGACTCGGCTTGTTTTTTGAGGCGTGTTGTTGTTGGCGTTCCGCGTAGGGTTCGTCTGTGGTTGTGGTGTCTTGGCTTGGAGGCGCCCTGCCCGGGGGTGTCGAGTCAGGGCAAGGTGGCACGGGAGCGATGAGAGGCTATGGCTTATGTGTCAAAGTGCCTTGCTTCTTTGGGGGAAAAGATGTGTGGCCCTCTTAGATCGAGCGGCCATTGTCAGTGGGTGAGGAAAAGAATTCCCACGGTGTTTTGTGGCCTCCCAGGGGATGACGGTAGCTGTCTGGGAGAGGGAGCTCCTGCTTCAGCGGAGCAGAGAGCATCTCAGGGGCGTTCCGGCTTGGAGGTGGGTCGGGCGTAATGCTTGGTTTACGGTGTTTAGATGGCAGAGCAGGCCTAGCTGGGCTCTCGATGGGCTTGCTGCCTGGGAACAAGGCCTGTGGAATGGCTAAGCTATTGCTGTTCATTGAGGGGACTTGTTTGGTATTTTTGCAGATGCCGAGGGAGGAGTCGTGCAGGGCGACGGAGGAGGGCCGAGGATAGCGCTGTAAGCAGGTGAGTTGGTGCGTGGTGTATGTAGAAGGAAGTGGTGACTGATGGCTCTGTGAGTGCAACGTGGCAATAATATTGGAGGGTGCATGTGGTGGGCCAAGCGGGATCCGGGCACCGGAGGGGAACTGCACGGGGTGAGCAATGTTAGGTGCGCTGAAGTAGCGATGTGTCTCTCTGGGGCTTTGCAGTTAGTCATGAACAACCCCTGTTTGGGTCTTGCAGGTGGTGGTCAAGCTTGAACGTGGCAGTTGGAACTGATGGCGTCCAGGTAGGTGAGCTGGTGAGGAAAAGGTGCGAGTCTTAAACGGGGATTGGTGCGGGTAGCTTGACAGTTCTGCAGCCTCTCAGCAGGTGCCTTTCTGCTTGGATTTTTGCAGGTGCCGCAATCAGCCATCAGAGGGGAGGCGACGCACGGCGACGAGAGGTCCGAGAAGGTGAGGCGATTGCGGTCAGGGCGGCGGTTCCGTACCAAGGTGTTGCGTGGCAAGCGGGTTGAAGCATTTCTGTTTGGTTTTTTAGATTGTGTGCGGCTGCCCTTGGGACCGGATGCGCGTTTGAGGTGAGCTGGGTCGCAGGGAGGAGGGGCGTGGGGCTGGGGAGATCTTCCTTTGGAAGTGCAGTGGTAACGTGATCTCCCGGTATCCCTAGGGGCTGCCAGGGAGGCCAACAGTGTGAGTCGGGCAAGGCTACAGAGCAAGTGAGCGGAGCAGCTGGGCGCATCTGAGGTAGGCGGATGCAGCGGCCTAGGTCTTTGTAGAGCGACGGGATGCTGACTGACAGGGCTGTTGTGTGGGGCTTGTGATTGTTTTTATTTTTCAGATGACAAAGAGGCAGCTGGTGACTGGAGGAGTGACGTGTGCTTGTCCTTCAGAAGGAAGGGAAGAGGGAGACTCTCGGCCCCTTGAAAGCTAAGTTGAGGCAACGGTGCTGGGGAAGGGGTTGGGGGAGCGAGGGCGGCACGGTTGGCTGTGGCAGGAAGGGGTTTTAAAGAGAGCGTAGGGGAGAGGGTTGTCTAGGAAGCGGTCCCCTTTGAGCAGGGGAACGGAGCGGGTTCCTCTGAAATATGACGGCAGCATGCCCTGGGCAGGGCGGTTCCAGGCTGTGCGTGTCGTTGTGTAGCGCGTCTGTGTGTTTGGTGTTGGGTGCGTTTGACCTTCCTCGGGTCTCGGTCGTTCTTTGTTCCGTAGGATCGAGGCGGGTGCCTCGGCAGCGGTACTAGGGCCCGGCGAGGCCCTAGTCGTGGGCACGGCGCCCATCGGGCGCTTCTCTTTTGGCGTCGCAAGCTTCTGGCGTGGATCGTTTTGGCGTCTCGGACAGTCGTCTTGGGCGGCGTCGTTCCCAGCTGCGTGAGCGGCGCCGCTCTGTCGCTGTGAGTTTTTTTGGGACTGGCACTTCTTCCTTGCATCCGTAGGCGGTTAGGTCTTGAAGCTGGGCTGGTTGCGCGTCTGTCGTCTCGGTTGTGAGAGGAAGCTCTTGTCACGGGCCACGAAGCTGTTGGCGTTCTCTGGTGTTGCCGTAGGGCCTGCCGACGTCACCGTCGGGGTCCCGCAGGCGGTCTTGCCGGACGGGGGTTTCCGTCTGTGTGTCGTCGTTCTCTCCGAGAGCTGCCTCTCATCCTTCGGGGCGCGTTGCCTGTAGCGTTCTGCGTAGCGTTGTTCTGTGTTTGTCTTGGAGCCGCCCTGCCCGGGGATGGAGAGTCAGGGCAAGGTGGGTGGTGCTGGCATCTAGGGATGCGCCCAGGCTTTGAGCGGGGAGGAGTTTTGCAGCCGTCTTGGATCAAGTGGCTGTTGTCGGTGGGTGAGGGAAGTAATTCCTGTTGGGTTTTGTGGGCTGGGCCCCCAGGGAACAACCGTAGGTGTCTGGGAGAGGGAGCTGGAGTCTTAGCTGAGCAGGTAGCATGTCAAGGGTGTTGTGGTTTGTCTGTGTGCTGGGCTTAATGTTTGATGTATTGTGCTTATGTTTAGGAGCCGCCGTAGTTGGGCTCTCAAGGGGTCTTCCTACATGCGATCGAGACCCGTGTCATGGTTCAGCTGTGGCCGTGCATGCAGGTGACTTGTTTGACATCGGTTTGGCAGGTGCCGAGGGAGGAGTCGTGCAGGGTGATGGAGGGCGGCGCTGTCAGCAGGTGAGTTGGTGTGTGGTGTAGCTAGAGGGAAGGTGTGACCGATGGCTCTATGACTCCATTGCTCCTTGCGTTTGTCTTTTGTTTTGGGTTTGAAGTAGCGTAGCAATGAGCAAAGGAGGCAAGTCGAGCAAGGCGAGTGGTGATTGGTGGGCTGAAGTAGCAGCTCTTTTCTGAGGTGTTGTGTTGCTGGGGAAGTTATAAGCAACGCGTGTTGTTCGGGTGTTACGGACGGCGGGCGAGCTGGACACGGCACCTGGAAGTGGCGTAGGCTGGGAGGGAGGCTGTCGAGGGAAAGGGGTGCGAGACGGGGATCGGTGCGGGCAGGCTGTGGCATCGGGCAGCATCTCGGGAGGTGCCTTTTCGCTTGGCTTTTTGCAGGTGCCGCTGGCAGGCTCGGAGCGGTGCTGCCGCGTGCCTATGAGAGGTCTGAGAAGGTGGGGCAGCGGCCAGCATCTGAGACCAGAGAATGCTGTGGTCCGTCGTCGAGCTCTTCAGTTCTGTAGGTAACACGTGGGCCGTCTTTGGAACGGCGTATGAGCATTAGAAGTGAGCTGGGTAGTAACGAGGAAGTCACGGGGCGGTGATTTCTCACGAGCGTAACGGTAGTTTACTGTGTTGTCGTGGTTCAGCCTCAGCTGGCAACTGAACACCACGCAGCCGCTCGCTCACCCCCCCCCCCCACCCCTGTGGGATGGGGAAGAGAATCGGACGAGCAAAAGAACTTGTGGGTTGAGATAAGCACAGTTTAATAACTACAATAGAATGATGATGATAAATGATTATGATAATAATGACAGTAAGGTTAATATAATAAAAGGGAAAAGGGAGGAAAGGGAAAACAGGGAACAAAAACGCAGAAACACGAACGATACAGCCGCTCACCACCCGCTGACCGACGCTGCCCGTCCCCGAGCCGCGATTGCTCCCTCCCTCCCCCGGCCAGCCCCTCCCAGGTAGCATACTGGGCATGACGTTACATGATATGGAATATCCCTTTGGTCAGTTTGAATCCGCTCCCTTAGCTGTGCCCCCTCCCCTCCCGGCTTCTTGTGCACCCAGCAGAGCATGGGAAGCTAGACATGTCCTTGACTAGTATCAGCGCTGCCCAACAACAGCCTAAACATCTGTGTGTTATCTCAACAGGTTTTTTTTCCATGCTAATTTCAAAGCACAGCACTATACCAGCTAGAGTGAAGAAAATTAACTCTATCGCAGCTGAAACCATGACAGTATCCACCCCTTATTCCATATCATTGACATCATGCTCAGGTCCCATACTATTCAGTACAACTTCAATAATCCTTATCCATCTTCTTATCCTTTAACAATATATATATATACAGATTTTCATTTATCATTCCACTAGTTTATGGAACACCCCTGTAGAATGCCTGTGAAATGTCCATTGAGTTCATTTAGTCCATGACTTTGGATTTCATCTCTTGTGAGGGTCCTTCGGTGCGGCGGTGTGCGTGGGGTCAGGTTGTTGCATGTCAGTCCTTGTTCCATCACCGCTGCACTGGTAGTTCGTGTTCTCTCACTGCTGCACTTTGCTCGGTTCCATTGAAAGTTCATTTGCTATTATCATTAATTGGGAGATTCCCACCATGATAACATTCCACTGATGCAACCATAGTAGTGATGACATACAACATCATATTACAATTAACAGCATATTATTCAGTTCATTGGCTGTTCTCACCCAGAATTAAATCCCCCTGGGGTACACACCGAACTCCTCCATCCTCCCGCATCACCCACCAAGTGCACCCAGGTCCTCGAGCAAACGCAATCCCACGAGTGGGTTTGCCTCTGCTGGAAGCAGGAATAACCCAGACTGTCTTGCCCAGCATATTTTTTATGTGCACTACAGGGACTCTATCCCCTTCCACAGTACGTAAGGATTCTGATTGGGCCGGGCCAGCTCGCCTGGCAGATCCCCTTGTGTTGACTAACCAGGTGGCTTTTGCTAAATGTGTATCCCAGTGTTTAAATGTTCCACCCCCCCTTGCTCTCAGTGTCATCTTTAATAGTCCATTGTATCTTTCGATTTTCCCAGAGGCTGGTGCGTGATAGGGGATGTGATACACCCACTCAATGCCGTGCTCTTTGGCCCAGGTGTCTATAAGGTTGTTTCGGAAATGAGTCCCATTATCTGACTCAATTCTCTCTGGGGTGCCATGTCGCCACAGGACTTGTTTTTCGAGACCCAGGATAGTGTTCCGGGCAGTGGCGTGGGGGACAGGATATGTTTCCAGCCAGCCGGTGGTTGCTTCTACCATGGTGAGAACATGGCGCTTGCCTTGGCGGGTCTGTGGGAGTGTGATATAGTCAATTTGCCAGGCCTCCCCATATTTATATTTCAGCCATCGTCCCCCATACCACAGAGGCTTTACCCGCTTCGCTTGCTTGATTGCAGCACATGTTTCACATTCGTGGATAACCTGCGCAATAACGTCCATGGTCAAGTCCACCCCTCGATCACGAGCCCACCTGTACGTTGCATCTCTCCCTTGATGGCCTGAGGTGTCATGGGCCCACCGAGCTAGAAATAGTTCACCCTTATGCTGCCAGTCCAGATCCACCTCAGCCACTTCAATCTTGGCAGCCTGATCCACCTGCTGGTTGTTTCGATGTTCTTCAGTGGCCCGACTCTTGGGGACGTGAGCATCCACATGACGTACCTTTACAACCAGGTTCTCTACCCGGGCAGCAATATCTTGCCACAGTGCGGCAGCCCAGATGGGTTTGCCTCTGCGCTGCCAGTTGCTTTGCTTCCACTGCTGTAGCCAGCCCCACAGGGCATTTGCCACCATCCAGGAGTCAGTATAGAGATAGAGCACTGGCCACTTTTCCCGTTCAGCGATGTCTAAGGCCAGCTGGATGGCCTTTACTTCTGCAAACTGGCTCGATTCACCTTCTCCTTCAGCAGTTTCTGCTACTTGTCGTGTAGGACTCCATACAGCAGCCTTCCATCTCCGGTGCTTTCCCACAAGGCGACAGGACCCATCAGTAAACAGGGCATATTGCTTCTCATCTTCTGGCAGTGTGTTATACAGTGGGGCTTCTTCAGCACGTGCCACCTCCTCCTCTGGTGATATTCCAAAATCTTTGCCTTCTGGCCAGTCCATAATCACTTCCAAGATTCCTGGGCGACTGGGGTTTCCTACTCGAGCCCGCTGGGTGATCAGTGCAACCCATTTACTCCACGTAGCATCAGTTGCATGGTGTGTAGAGGGGACATTTCCTTTGAACATCCAGCCCAGCACTGGCAGTCGGGGTGCCAGGAGCAACTGTGCTTCAGTACCAACCACTTCTGAAGCAGCTCGAACCCCTTCATATGCTGCCAATATCTCTTTTTCAGTTGGAGTATAGCGGGCTTCGGACCCTCTGTATCCCCGACTCCAAAACCCTAGGGGTCGACCTCGGGTCTCCCCTGGTGCTTTCTGCCAGAGGCTCCAGGTAGGGCCATTCTCCCCGGCTGCGGTGTAGAGCACATTTTTAATATCTTGTCCTGCCCGGACTGGCCCAAGAGCTACTGCATGAACTATTTCCCGTTTAATCTGTTCAAAGGCTTGTTGTTGTTCAGGGCCCCATTTGAAATCATTCTTTTTCCGGGTCACTTGATGGAGGGGGCTTACGATCAGGCTGTAGTGTGGAATATGCATTCTCCAAAAACCCACAACGCCCAAGAAAGCTTGTGTTTCCTTTTTGCTGGTTGGTGGAGACATGGCTGTTATTTTGTTGATCACATCCATGGGGATCTGACGACGACCATCTTGCCATTTGATTCCTAAGAACTGGATTTCTCGTGCAGGTCCCTTAACTTTACTTTGTTTTATGGCGAAACCAGCTTTCAGGAGGATTTGAACTATTTCCTTCCCTTTCTCAAAAACTTCTTCTGCTGTATTGCCCCACACGATGATGTCATCAATGTATTGTAGGTGTTCGGGAGCTCCACCTTGTTCCAAAGCATTATGGATCAGTCCATGGCAAATGGTAGGGCTGTGTTTCCACCCCTGGGGCAGTCGATTCCAGGTGTACTGGACCCCCCTCCAAGTAAAAGCAAACTGTGGCCTGCACTCTGCTGCCAGAGGGATTGAGAAGAATGCATTAGCGATATCGATTGTGGCATACCACTTGGCTGCCTTGGACTCCAGTTCATATTGAAGTTCTAGCATGTCTGGCACAGCAGCACTCAACGGTGGAGTGACTTCATTCAGGCCACGATAGTCTACCGTTAGCCTCCACTCTCCATTAGACTTCCGGACTGGCCATATGGGACTGTTAAAGGGTGAGTGGGTTTTACTGATGACTCCCTGGCTCTCCAGTCGACGAATGAGCCCGTGGATAGGGATCAGAGAGTCTCTGTTGGTGCGATATTGCCGTCGGTGCACTGTTGTGGTGGCGATCGGCACCTGTTGTTCTTTGACCTTCAGCAACCCCACCACAGAAGGGTCCTTCGAGAGGCCAGGCAAAGTAGACAGCTGTTTAATTTCCGCCGTCTCCAAGGCAGCTACACCAAAAGCCCACTTGTAACCTTTTGGGTCCTTGAAATACCCTCTCCTGAGATAGTCTATGCCAAGGATGCACGGAGCCTCGGGGCCAGTCACAATGGGGTGCTTCTGCCACTCATTGCCAGTTAGGCTCACTTCGGCCTCCAATACAGTTAGCTCTTGGGATCCCCCTGTCACTCCAGCAATGCTGATGGGTTCTGCCCCTATATAGTTTGATGGCATTAAGGTACACTGTGCGCCGGTGTCCACTAAAGCTCTATATTCCTGTGGGTCAGATGTGCCAGGCCATCGGATCCACACAGTCCAGTAAACCCGGTTATCCCTTTCCTCCACCTGGCTGGAGGCAGGGCCCCCCTAGTCCTGATCATAGTATTCATCACTCACTTCCGGTAGATATGAATCACGGGTGTCTCTGTTAAGATCAGTCGGGACATCAGCACTTCTGCTCCTCTGTCTGGAGAATTGCTTACGGGAAACTGGGGCAGCAGCTCTCCTGGAGAAACTTCCCTGAGTAATTGTTCTCCCTTGCAGCTCACGTACCCGTGCCTCTAAGACTGAGGTAGGTTTTCCATCCCACTTCTTCATGTCCTCTCCGTGATCACGCAGGTAAAACCATAGGGTGCCCCGTCGTGTGTATCCCTTCTCTTGAGCCAAGGGACGATTACTCCTAATGGCTGAGATACTGGTCCGTACTGGTGGGGAGTAGGACATATCTTCTTTGAGTTGCTGGAACTCTCGGGACAGTTTCTCAACAGCAGAGACGAGCGAGGAAGAGAGATTCGCTTCATATTCCCGGAGTCTATCAATCAACTCAGCCACCGTTGGTGTCTCGTCATCTTTCCAGGACATCACTGCCAATGAGTTTGCATACGAGGATGGTGCGCTCCGTACAAACTTCCGCCACATGGGTCGTGTGCACTCGGCTTCATCTGGATCTTTGGAGGACCGTTGATCGTCCAGGTCACCATAAACCACCTCAAGCACGGCTAATTCCCTTAGATGCTGAACGCCTTTCTCCATGGTCGTCCATTTTCCTAGGCGAAATACAATATCTTCTTTGAAGGGATACCTCTCTCTCACCGCGGCCAGGAGCCGCCTCCAGAGGCTGAGGGCTTGTGTTCCTTTTCCAATTGCTTTATCAATGCCCCCTTCCCTAGAGAGGGATCCCAGTTGTTTGGCTTCCTTCCCCTCTAATTCCAAACTACTGGCCCCATTATCCCAGCATCGGAGCAGCCAGGTGATAACGTGCTCACCTGAATGACGCCCGAAATCTTTCCGTATATCCCGCAACTCACTCAAGGATAGAGATCGGGTGGTTTCCGTTTCTTGTACACATGGTTCCTCCTCCTCCTCCTCCTCTTCTCGTGATGGCCCTGGTTCATCGTAATCTCTTTCTAAACGAGTTGACTTTCTCTTCCATGATTTCTTCTTGCGTATAGGGGCGACTGATACTGGCACAGGTTGGTCCTCTGGTTCAGCTGCAACGCTTGGCACTGGGGTTTGAGTAGCTGCAGTGCCTGTCGTGGGGGTTTGAGTGGCCGCCGTGCTCATCACCGGGGTTGGAGCAGCTGCAGTATCTGTCGCAATGGGTTGGGTGGCTGCCGTGCTCATCACCGGGGTTGGAGCAGCTGCAGTATCTGTCGCAATGGGTTGGGTGGCTGCCGTGCTCATCACCGGGGTTGGAGCAGCTGCAGTATCTGTCGCAATGGGTTGGGTGGCCGCCGTGCTCATCACCGGGGTTGGAGTAGCTGCAGTCTCTGTCGCGGCAGGTTGGGTGGCCGCCGTGCTCATCACCGGGGTTGGAGTAGCTGCAGTCTCTGTCGCGGCAGGTTGGGTGGCCACAGTGCTCATCACCGGGGTTGGAGTAACTGCAGTCTCTGTCACGGCGGTTTGGGTGGCCGCAGTGCTTGTCGCTGGGGTTGGAGTAGCTGCAGTGTTTGTCGTGAGGGTTTGGGTGGCCGCAGTGCTTGTCACGGGGGTCGGAGTAGTTCCTTTCTCTTTCCCTTGGGGGTACTGAATAGTGTTAAATAGGGCTCGATAGGCATAAGCCAGACCCCAGCACATGGCAGTGATCTGTATGTCTCTGGAATTGCCAGGGTGACAACATATTTCCTCCAAATGTTCTACTAATTTTTCAGGATTCTGCACTTGTTCAGGGGTGAAGTCCCACACCATGGGGGGTGCCCACCGTCTTAGGCATTTGCCCATACTTTCCCACATACCCTGCCACGCATAGCTATCAAGCCTTGGGACAGATCTCTGGATTATATTCTTAACTTGCTTACTAACCTTAGACAGATCTGATACCACTTGCCAAAGCAATATCAACAGATGTATCTTAACTACACAAGGATGTTCAAGATACTGAAAAGTTGTTGTAAGGAGGGAGGAGACATTACATAAGATATTAGCTACGGTGCCATTCTGTATTTCCTCCATAAAAAACTCCTCAGAGGAGGAGGTATAATTGCTAATTGCCTCCATGAGGTGGTAGCTGTAGTACAGTAACGGCTTCCATGCAAAACCTAAATAACTGATAACAGTCAAGGCCAGTGTTTTAATAACAAGTCTCCTAGGCAAAATATCTCTAATCACTGCAGAGCACAGCCAGCTGACAGAACCAACAGCAAGTTTTAACATGTACTTTACAATCAGCATGGTAAAGACTGGACAAGCTAATACTGCGAGCAGATTAATCAATGCTGTGACCAGCAAATGTTATTATCTCAAACCCTTCTCGCCCCACGTTGGGCGCCAAAAATAGACTGTCGTGGTTCAGCCTCAGCTGGCAACTGAACACCACGCAGCCGCTCGCTCACCCCCCCCCCCCACCCCTGTGGGATGGGGAAGAGAATCGGACGAGCAAAAGAACTTGTGGGTTGAGATAAGCACAGTTTAATAACTACAATAGAATGATGATGATAAATGATTATGATAATAATGACAGTAAGGTTAATATAATAAAAGGGAAAAGGGAGGAAAGGGAAAACAGGGAACAAAAACGCAGAAACACGAACGATACAACCGCTCACCACCCGCCGACCGACGCTGCCCGTCCCCGAGCCGCGATTGCTCCCTCCCTCCCCCGGCCAGCCCCTCCCAGGTAGCATACTGGGCATGACGTTACATGATATGGAATATCCCTTTGGTCAGTTTGAATCCACTCTCTTAGCTGTGCCCCCTCCCCTCCCGGCTTCTTGTGCACCCAGCAGAGCATGGGAAGCTAGACATGTCCTTGACTAGTATCAGCGCTGCCCAACAACAGCCTAAACATCTGTGTGTTATCTCAACAGGTTTTTTTTCCATGCTAATTTCAAAGCACAGCACTATACCAGCTAGAGTGAAGAAAATTAACTCTATCGCAGCTGAAACCATGACATGTGTGTTGATACATTTGGTGCCACAAGCGATGATGGAAGCGGGGGGTGATGCTGGAATCTGTGCAGAGCAGGGGAGCCGATGGGCATGTTCCTTTTGATGAGGGGGGTGCTCTGGAAGAGAGCTGTGTTGACCCGTGTGATACTTATTGCTGGCTCTGGGTTTTTTTCTTTTTCACATGATGAAGAGGCACCTGGACACTGCGAGATTATCCTGGTCAGCTGGTGTGTTTCTTGTTGTGAAAGGTTCATAATCTGACCCATCTGAAAGCCCCACAGTGTGACTTTCGTTAGGAAGAGATTTTGAAAAATTGATGGCAAGTTCATAGAATGCAACCTCACTGAATAAGAAATATCTCAGAGTGCATCTTAGAGACAATGTCTTTGTCAGTAGAACTCATCAGCACAAGACTTGAAGTACTGCTTTTTTTATTTTTTTAAGATAAAAAAATCAATGGTCCTTGCGGAGATCCAAGCACAGCACATACTCCAAATGTTGATGGCATTGGTAGTGCTTGGGTTCTCAGTTGTAACAGTCGAGATCCCATAAAAATACGGTTCCCCTGCATGCTTCGGTACAGCCAAACGCATTAGCATATCTGCCGGTCCTTCTTGGTAGCCCCATGTATTGCAGCACTGGGGATTTGATTTGCGTGGTTTTTTGTTGTGGTATTATTTTTTTCCCCAAAAAAGTAAAACCGTATCGGGGATCTCTTCACTCACTGATTCTTCTGTCATAAATGAAAGTTTAAAAAAAGCTAACAGTGTCTGATTTACGATGTGACTTGCGCTGTTTCAGCTGTAACTGCCAAGCAGATGTAGGGTACGATTTATTAGGTGTAATTAAGCAGGTAGGTATTTGTTGTAAATATTTAACGAGGGGCGACTGAATGTTGGGGTGGGGGCGGTTTTTTCCTGCCGGTATTTTGAGGGAGCGCTCTTAAGTATTTTATTTCAGTCTCGCTTTCGATGCGCGTTTCCCTGGCAGTTCAGCAGCATCTCTCGGGCGGGGCAGCTGGGCGGACGTCCCTCCCGACTCCATAACACGCCAAAACCCCCCAGTCACGTTGCTGCTGTGTATTTTGGAGATAGATAATCTTATGGCGGGTGTGAACGGCTGTGCGAGTTAAATGAACGCAGAAGGAAAATGGAAAGCTTTCAGAGCCTAGACGCTCATATTGGATGTGCGTAAACACGCGCCCGCCTTCTCAGCACAAAGTGCATTACTGAGATTTATTCTTAATTTTTTACGTTACTCTTTCAAGTTTGACGCTTCGCTTCAGGCTTCATGGAGCCAGGCAGCAAGACGTGCGGCGGCAGGGCGAGGGCTGTAGCTGCTGCGGTGGATCTGTAAGCGGAGGTTCCGGTTACGGTACAACTTTGCCCCGCAGCCTCACGGGGTTATCTCCCCGCAGCGGTGCCGTAAGGAAGGGATGAGACGTTTTCCAGCACCAGCCAGAGCGTTCAGTGTTACGCGAAGAATCTGTTCAAAATGGTATCGGTTAGTCTTAATACCGTTTTCAAGTGTTCCAGTCCCTCTAGCTTTTAAAGGAGGTGTTGTGTTTTGACATGACCCGTTTGCCCAGAATCTTGCTGCGGCTCAATTTCCTTCCTATCCCTTGTGCTGACTGAGTTCCTCCATTCTCTTCTGTGCTATTTTATTCACGTGCTGAAATATAGTTTGGGATTTCTGTTTTTCAGATG
>NW_026990235.1:0-25562 GCF_963921805.1 Phalacrocorax carbo | reverse complement strand
CGCCCCCTTCCGCGGGGGGCACGCCCCCCCCCCCCCCGATGTGCCACGCACCCCAGCCCACCCCCCACCTGCAGGGCATGATAGGGTTAAAAGGCACCCGCAGTCCCCAGGGAGTGCCAGGCCACGCCCCCAAGGAGCCACGCCCCCGATAAGCCACGCCCCCACACCTGCCACTCCCCACCCCCCCCACGTGCTGGGCGTGACAGGGTTAAAAGGCACCCGCAGCTCCCAGGGAGTGCCGGGCCCCGCCCCCAAGGAGACCACGCCCCCTTCTGGATAAGCACCTCCCCTCAGTGTGGCCACGCCCACATGCAAGCACCGCCCCTGCTGTGACCCCGCCCCCCCGCTCAGCTGCTTTACGCAAGCCACTCCCCCAACAAAGCCACTCCCTTGTAAACCCCGCCCCCTGGTTAGGCCCCACCCCTCCCTGTGCAGGCCACCCCACCCAAGCCCCACCCCTCCCCTTTAACTCCACCCCCTGGTAAAGCCCCAACCCCTACACAGACCCCACCCCCATAGCCCTACCTCTTCCCAAGCCCCACCCTCAGGCCACACCCATCCCCTCTAGCCCCACCCCACTTAAGCCACTCCCCCTAACCCCCAGTTAGGCCCCATCCCAGCAAAAGCTACACCTCATTAGCCCCACCCCCAGAGCTCACCCCTGCTTAAACCACACCCCCTTAGCCCCACCCCAGGCCACACGCCTGCTTAAGCTGTTCCCCCTTAACCCCACCCCACAGTTAGGCCCCACCCCAGCGAAGTCCCACCCCATTAGCCCCGCCCCGGCCCCGCCCCCTGGCGGCCCCACCCACTGACTAAACCACTCCCCCTTACCCCGCCCCAGTAAAGGCCACACCCCTTTTTCTACACCCAACACCCTTCCCCATTCCCCCCTGCCCAAGCCCCACCCGGGCCCCACCCACTCATTAAGCCACTCCCCTTTACCCCACCCTCAGTCAAGGCCACAGCACCCTTAGCCCCACCCCTTTTCTAAGCCCCACCCCAGGCCACACCCCTCCCCTCAACCCCCACCCTCAGTCAAGGCCACACACCCTTAGCCCCACCCCTTTTCTAGGCCCCACCCCAGGCCCCACCCCTCTACCCCCACCCACTGACTAGACCCCTCCCCTTACCCCACCCAGTGAGGGCCCCACCCCGGCCCCGCCCCCCGGCGGCCCCCACCCACCTCCTCCTGGATGGCCGGGGGCAGGGCGGCCAGGAACTCGGGGCTGACCTCGGTGAGGCCGGGGTTGGCCACGACGGGCGGGGCGGGGCTGGGCGCGGGCGGGGCGCGGGCGGGGGGGCGGATCCCCAGCTGGTTCTGCAGCACCTCCCGCCGGATGTCGTCCGGCAGCGCCGCCAGGAACGAGGGGTCCACCCCCTCCGGCAGGCTGATCCCTGGGGGGCGCACGCGTTGGGGGGCGCCCGGGGACCCCCGGGGCCAGGGGACACCCCAGGGGACATGGGGACCCCCCCCAGGGGACACGGGAGACATGGGGGGAGGTGACGCGGGGGGGAGGTGACACGGGGGGGGAGGTGACACGGGGGGAGGTGACACGGGGGGAGGTGACACACGGGGGGAGGTGACACGGGGGGAGGTGACACACGGGGGGAGGTGACACGGGGGGGAGGTGACACGGGGGGGAGGTGACACGGGGGGGAGGTGACACGGGGGGAAGGTGACACGGGGGGAAGGTGACACGGGGGGGAGGCGACACGGGGGGAGGTGACACACGGGGGGAGGTGACACGGGGGAAGGTGACACGGGGGGAGGCAACACGGGGGAGGTGACACACGGGGGGAGGTGACACGGGGGAAGGTGACACGGGGGGGAGGCGACACGGGGGAAGGTGACACGGGGGGAGGTGACACGGGGGAAGGTGACACGGGGGGAGGTGACACGGGGGGGAGGTGACACACGGGGGGAGGTGACACGGGGGGGAGGTGACACGAGGGGGGAGGTGACGCGGGGGGGAGCTGACGCGGGGGGGAGGTGACGCTGACCGGCGAGGGGATCCTCCTCCTCGCTGCTGGTGGAGGGCAGCGGCTCCTCCAAAATCCCCCGCGAGTCGGCTCCTGAGATGGCGACGGCCGAATCCCGCGTGGACGAGCTCTCCGAGGACGAGGCGGGGGGCGAGCTTGGGGTGACGTCACAGGCGGGGAGGGGTGACGTCAGCAAGGGGCGTGACGTCAACGCAGGCCGCCCCAAAACCACCCCCACCCCCCCTCCCTTTTATATAAGAAAGGAGAGGAAGCCAGCGGGGGCTGTCGGGGCGAGGAAGGCGGAGCTCTCACCTCTCGTCGGGGGGCTGAGCGGCGTCGGGGGGGGCGGGCGGGGGTCCCTGCGGGGTCCCGGGTGGGTTTTGGGGTGCTGTCGGGGGAGGGGGAGGTACCCCCCCGCCCCCCGCTTCGTCCAGAGTACAGGAAGCCAAACTCGAGGTGTCCATGGGGGATCCTTCCAGCTGGCTGCTCACGGCCGTCAGCGCGTCCGAGTCCTCCGCCCGCTCCGGCGACAGCGACGCTGAGGGCGGGGGGACGTCATCAACCCCCTCCCCCAAATTATCACCCCCCCCTCAAATCCATGAGACACCCCCCACCCCCTAAAAACCTGGCTTACTGATGGTGGGAGCGGGCGACAGCTCCATCTGGGTGGCTTCGGCGTCTTGGGGGGGTCGTCCCGGCCCCCCCTCTTCCTGTTCGGGGGGTTGCGGGGGGCGCGTGGGAATTTGGGGGGCTCCCGAAGGGGGATCCGGGGGGGTCGGCGTCGGTTCCAACATCACCAATGTCCGGTGGGGACCGGGAGGGGGGGTCTCTCCCGGCGTCCCGCTGGGTTCTGGGAGAGGGAGGGGGATCAGTATTGGGGGGGGGGGGGGCGGGGGCACGCCCAGAAATCTGGGAGCCTCCCTCCCCCCAACCCCCCCCCCTCCCCTCCCCCGCTTTGGGGGGGACCCAGGTGTCCGGCTGCACCCCCAAAATGGGGGGGGGTGTCCCATCCTGCTCCACACACACACCCCTCCCCCCCCCAGGCCACTTTGTACCCCCCAAACCCCCCTAAGAACCCCTCCCCCTCCCCTAAAATCCTCTTTAAACTCCCTCACTCCCCTGCCCAAAACCCCCTCAACCCCCCCAAAATCCCATCAAACCCTCCAAAATCCCCTTAAATGCCCCAAAACGCACTCAACCCCCCCAATATCCCCTTAAACCCCCCCAAATCCCCATAACCCCCCAAAATCCCCTTAAGCCCCCCCAAATCCTCTCAAACCTCCCCAATCTCCCAAACCTCCCCAAAATCCCCTCAAAACCCCCCAAGATCCCCTCAAACCCCCCTCAAACCCCCCCAAATCCCATCAACCCCCCCTTAAATCCCCCCAAAATCCCCTCAAACCCCCATTAAATCTCCCCCAAAATCTCCTCAAACCCCTTTCAAAACCCCCCAAAATCCCCTCAAACCCCCCCAAATCCCATCAACCCCCCCTTAAATCCCCCCAAAATCCCCTCAACCCCCCCTTAAATCCCCCCCCAAATCCCCTCAAACCCCCCCCCCAACATCCCCCACCATTTTAATCACCCCTTAAAACAAACCACATGCACCCACCCCCCACCCACCCGCTTTCAAATCTCCCCCGTTTCTCGGCCTTGGGTTGATACTGGGTGTGCTGGGGGGGGGGGGGGGGGAGGGGAGGGGATGCTACAGCCCCCCCCCCCCAGCCCCCCCCAATAACTAGGGGACCCAGGCGTCCGGCGGCGGCCGCGCGCCCCGCGAGGAAGACAGTAGACTGTATAGTTATCTCCGAGACGGGGGTGTGACCCTCCAACTATACAATCTACTACCTCAACCCGCGGGGTGCCAGGTCGGGGGAGGGGGGGGGTGGGTTTGGGGGGCTTATTTTTAGGGGGGCGGGTTCATTCGGGTACGTCGGGACCCCAATATTGAAGGGGGGAGGGGGATTACCTGAGGGGGTGGCGTCGGCGGAGGCGGCGGCGGCCTTGGACGCCGCGTCCTGCGGGAGAGGGGAAGGCGACTGAGGCGGCGGAGGGGTGAATAACGGAGACGCGCCCCCCCACCCCCCTTAAAAAGACCCAGGGGGTTTTGGGGGCGGTTTGGGGGGGTTTTGGGGTGTCCCTCACCTGGGCGTCGGCCCCGTCCTTGTCGTCGGCGCTTCGCTCGGTGCTTTTGGCTTCTTCCTCGGCCGCCTGGCGCCGGCGTTTCTCCCGCCGCTCGTCCAGCTCCTCGTCCCGCAGGGCTTCCAGCCGCGCCAGGATGGGCACCTTCACCACTGGGGGGGCGGGGGGGCATGAAGCAGGGGGGTTTGGGGTGCGGGGACCCCCCCCGAGGGGTGCGGGGACCCCCCCCGAGCGGTGCTGGCACCCCCAGGGGGAGTCTGGAGGCGTCGGGGTGGGGGTTGTGAGCCCCGGGTGCCAGGGCCGGAGGGGCTCTCTGCGGTGGGGTGGTGGCGGTGCTGGTTTGGGGGGTCACTGGGGGGCACGGGGGGTGCTGGGGGGCACGGGGGGGTGCTGGGGGGCTCACCCGAGACGCAGTCGTGCATGCTCTCGGCGTCCAGCACCTTGCACTCCTCGGTCCAGCGCGTCAGGGCGGTGGGGATGCTCGAGAGGGTCCCTGTGGGGGGGGGGGGCGGGGGCGCAGAGTGAACCCAGGCATCCAGGGAGGGGACCCCTCCCTTCCTCAGCTAGGCCACGCCCCCTCCAGCTAGGCCACGCCTCCCTTAGGTGAAGCCACGCCCCACCATGGTCCCAGCCCATCCTTCCCTACTCCAGGGCTTGCCTTGTCAATCAAGCCCCGCCTACATCATCCAGATAACGCCCACTGGCCCCACCCCCTCACCTAGGCCCCGCCCCCTTTCCCAGACACGCCCTTTGCTCACTTAGGCCCCGCCCTCTCTGCACAGGCTCCTCCCCCTCGCCTGGCCCCGCCCACTATACCCAAAGCTAGGGGGAATGGGTGTGCGTCCCCACCCCACTGCAGGCCCCGCCCTCTCCCTCCAGGCCCCGCCTCCTGCTCCCTCCAGCCACTTGGGTGGGTAGGGTGTGTCCTCCCATCTGCTCAGGCCCCGCCCATTTCAGCCCCCAGCCCCTCCCCTCGGTCCCCACAGACACTTGGGTTGGGAGTGGGGTGGGGATCCTTGCTTTCCTGTGGGCCCCACCAACTCAGGCCCCACCCCTGGCCCCACCCACTCCGGCCCCACCCCTTCCAGGCCCCTCCCCCTCACCCCACCCCCAAAGACACTCAGGTCAGGAGGGGGGTGGGGGGAGGGAGCCATGCTTTCCTGTGAGCTCCACCCACTCAAGCCCCACCCCTTTGAGACCCCACCCCCTTCCTCCAGGCTCCTCCCCCTCCCTCCAGCTCCACCCCCTCCCCTCCATCCCCAGAGACACTCGGGTCGGGAGGGGGGTGGGGGGAGGGAGCCATGCTTTCCTGTGAGCTCCGCCCACTCAAGCCCCACCCCTTTGAGACCCCACCCCCTTCCTCCAGGCTCCTCCCCCTCCCCTCCATCCCCAGAGACACTCGGATCGGGAGGGGGGGTGGGGGGGAGGGAGCCCCGCTTTCCTGCGGGCCCCGCCCGCCCGGGCCCCGCCCGCCCGGGCCCCGCCCCCCGGGCCCCGCCCGCACTCGCCTGCCTGGCTGCCGGCGCTGCCCTGCTCGTGGAAGAAGTCGTCGAGGAGCTCGTCGTCGGAGCGGGCGATGATGTGGACGTCCTCGTTGCCCACGAGCAGCCGGGCCCGGCCCCGGCTCTGCAGCGGCAGGCTGCTGCTCAGCTGCAGGATGTCGGCCGCCGCCGAGGGGCCCAGCAGCCTGCGGGGGCGGGGGGCGCGTCAGGGGCGGGGGGCGGCACCCCGGGGGGGGGCGGGGACCCCGGGGAGCAGGGGGACTTGGGGGGCAGGGAGGAGGGGGGACCCCAGGGAGCAGGGGGACATGGGGGACATTAGGGACCCGAGGGAGGGGGGGGAACATGGGTGATATTGGGGACCCCAGGGAGGAGGGGGACATGGGGGGCATTGGGGACCCCAGGGAGGAGGGGGGCATGGGGGGCATTGGGGACCCCAGGGGGGAGGGGGGACCTCAGGGGGAAGGGGAACATGGGGGGCATTGGGGACCCCAGGGAGGAGGGGGGACCCCAGGGAGGGGGGGACATGGGCGGCATTGGGGACCCCAGGGGGGAGGGGGACATGGGGGGCATTGGGGACCCCAGGGAGGGGGGGACATGGGCGGCATTGGGGACCCCAGGGAGGGGGGGAGACCGCAGGGGGGAGGGGGACATGGGGGGCATTGGGGACCCCAGGGGGAGGGGGGACCCCAGGGAGGGGGGGGACATGGGGGATAGGGGGGACCCCAGGGAGGGGGGGAGACCGCAGGGGGGAGGGGGACATGGGGGATAGGGGGGACCCTGAGTGGGGGAAACGGGGTCTGATGGGGCACGGGATGGGGGATTTGGGGGGGTCTGTGGGGTCCCGGGGGGGCCTGAAGGGATGAACTTGGGGTCGATGGGGCACAGCGGAGGATAAAGGAGGGCGAAGGAGGGTGAGGGGCGCACGGGGCGCTGACGGAGCGCGTCGGGGCCGACGGGGGATTTGGGGGTGTCCCCAGGGCTCTGGGGGGGCTCGCGGGCCGCTCACCGCTGCAGGATGAGGGGCGGGTTGGGCTGGCGGGCGCCGGGGTAGTGCACGTGGATGGTGTGGCCGGCGTTGGCGGTGAGCTGCCGCAGGGTGCGCTGGCTGCGCCCCAGGCCCTGCGCCAGGCGGGTGGTGGCGGCTCCGCTCCCCAGCCCCAGCGAGCCGTGGTCGGCGTGGCGGACCAGCAGCGGGTGGCTGGCCGGGATGTTGCCGGGGGAGGGCGGGATGTCGGCTGGGAAGAGGGGAAAAAGGGGGGAAAGTGAGGGAAAATGGGGGGTCGGAGGAGGGGGGAATGGAAAATGGGGTGCGAGGGAGGGTGGGGAACAACCCTCCGGCTGCCGCTGCCATGGGGTGAGGCAGCGGGAGGGGGGGAATTGGGGTGTTGGGGGGCAAACATTGTCCTGGACCCCCCCCCAAGGCCATGGGGAGGGGATAAATTGGGGTATCGGGGGAGAACCCCTTCTTAACCCCCCCCAAATGCCATGGGGAGGGGATAAATTGGGGTGTCACGGGGAGAACCCCTTCTTAACCCCCCCCAAGGCCATGGGGAGGGGATAAATTGGGGTGTCACGGGGCAAACCCCTTCTTAACCCCCCCCAAAGGCCATGGGGAGGGGATAAATTGGGGTGTCAGGGGGCGAACCCCTTCTTAACCCCCCCCCAAAGGCCATGGGGAGGGGATAAATTGGGGTGTCAAGAGGAGAACCCCTTCTTAACCCCCTCCAAAGGCCATGGGGAGGGGATAAATTGGGGTGTCACGGGGCAAACCCCTTCTTAACCCCCCATAAAGACCATGGGGAGGGGATAAATTGGGGTATTGGGGGAGAACCCCTTCTTAACCCCCCCAAGGCCATGGGGAGGGGATAAATTGGGGTGTCACGGGCAAACCCCTTCTTAACCCCCCCAAGGCCATGGGGAGGGGATAAATTGGGGTGTCACGGGGAGAACCCCTTCTTAACCCCCCCCAAAGGCCATGGGGAGGGGATAAATTGGGGTGTCACGGGGCAAACCCCACTTTGCCCCCCCCAATCCCTCAGGGAGGTGACACCCGCAGCTCACCCCAACCCTGGGGCAAGGGGGGGCAGCCCCGCAGCACCCCCCAAATCGCCGTGTACCCCCCCTTTTTTGGGGTCCCCCCTTTCCAGTCCATACTGGGGCTGGAGAACATGTTGTCGAACTCGATGATGAGGTCGTCGTCGCGGTCGAAGCGCTCGAAGCGGACGAGGGGGGAGGCGTTCATGTCCGGGTAATCTTCGTCCAGTTCCATCTCCGAGCCGTCGTCGTCGTCCTCCTCTTCCTCCCCTTCCTCCCCTTCCTCATCATCCTGAGGGGGAACAACCCCCGCAAAGGGGGAGGGCGGGGTTCAGCGGGGACACCCCGACCCCAAATGGGGACATCTTGACCCATAATGGAGGAACCCTGACCCAAACGGGGGGAATCTTGGCCCAAAATGGCAGCCCCTGGCCCAAAATGGGGGTATCTTGACCCAAAAAGGGGTCACCTTAACTCAACATGGAAGATCACTGACCCAAAATGGAGAAACTTTGACCCCAAATGCCTGTCCGTGACCCGAAATGGGGGTATCTTGACCCAAAATGGACATCCCCGACCCAAAATGGGGGAACCTTGATCTAAAATAGGGGTATCTTGACCCAAAATGAAGGAACCTTGACCCCAAATGACCATCCCCGACCCAAAATGGCAGTATCTTGACCTAAAACGCGGCCACCCTGACCCAGTATGGTGAAACCTTGACCCAAAACTGGGTCACCCTGACCCAATATGGAGGATCCTTGACCCAACATGGACGAACCTTGACCCAAAATGGAGGAACCTTGACCCAAAATGGCCATCCCCAACCCAAAATGGGGGTCTCTTGACCCAAAACAGAGGAACCATGACCCAAAATGGCCGTCCCCGACCCAAAACAGGGGAACCTTGACCAAACATGAAAGATTGTTGACCCAAAACGGAGCAACCTTGACCCAAAATGGCCATCCCCAACCCAAAATGGGGGAACCTTGACTCAAAATGGAGGAAACTTGACCCAAAAGGGCCATCCCCGACCCAAAATGGGGTATCTTGACCGAACATGGAGGAACCTTGACCCAACATGGAAGATTGTTGACCCAAAATGGGGTAACCTTGACTCAAAACGGGGGAACCTTCACCCAACATGGAAGATCGTTGACCCAAAACAGGGGAACCTTGACCCAAAATGGACGAACCTTGACCTAACATGGAAGATCATTGACCCAACACGGAGGAACCTTGACCCAACAGGGAGGAACCTTGACCCAACATGGAAGATTGTTGACCCAAAATGGAAGATTGTTGACCCAAAATGGGGTAACCTTGACCCAAAATGGGGGAACCTTGACCTAACATGGAAGATCATTGACCCAAAACAGGGGAACCTTCACCCAAAATGGGGGAACCTTCACCCAAAATGGGGGAACCTTCACCCAACATGGAGAAACCTTGACCCAACATGGAAGAACCTTGACCTAACATGAAAGATCGTTGACCCAAAACAGGGAAACCTTGACCTAAAATGGGGGTATCTTGCCCCAGAACGGGGACACCCAGACCCCAAAGGGCCACCGTCGCCCCCTCACGGGTCGGGGTCCGGGGTCGCCTCCCACCTGATCATCCTCATCTTCCTCCTCTTCCTCCTCCTCCTCGTCCTGGCTGTCATCCTCATCCTCGTTGCTGCCGCTGCTGTCTTCCTCCTGCGTGTGCTCTTCCTCATCTTCGGGATCCAGGATGTTCATGGAATCTGTCGGGGGGAGGGGACCGAGGGGGGGTGGGGGGGGGGTAGGTGGGATCACGGCGTGTCCCCCCCCCCCAAAAAAAGCCCTCTTGGGGACCCCCCGCCCCCACCCCGAGGCGCCGACCTTCCCGGTTGGCCTGCAGCGTGGAGGCTTGGCTGAGGTTGGAGGGAGCTTCGTCCATCAGCACGTCCTCCTGCGACTCGTCCTCGCCGGAGCGGCTCACTTTGGGGAGGGGGAGCGGCTTTAAGGGGCGCGCCCCGATATTTGGGGGGTGGGAGGGGTGGGCGGGGGGCTGGTAACCCCGGTTTTGGCGCGGGGAGGGGGCTCTCACCGATGATGGTGCTGTTGCCGGCGGCGCCGTCCCTCTCCAGCAGCTCGTCGATGAGATCCTCCAGCTCGTTTTCCACCTCGGGGAGGGGGTTACGAGGGGAATTAGGGGGCGCCGGGGGTGGGATTTGGGGGTGGGGATTTTTTTGGGGGGGTGGGGGGGTTCCCCTCACCTGCATCTCCTGGGTGCTGAGCCCCTCGGGCTGCCCGGCCAGCACCACCGCGTCGCCCTCGGCTTCCCCGTCCATGTCGCCGTCGGCCGCCTCCGCCTGCGCCGCCTCCGCGTCCTCCTCGGGGGGCTCGGGGTCCCCGGGGTCCCCTTCGGGGGGGTGGGGGTTAAATGGGGGTGTCGGGGGGACACACGAGTCCCCCTCCCCCCCGCCCCGCCCCCCGCGGGGGGGGCACCATGGGGAGGGGAGGGAGGAATGTGGTGGGAGATGGGGGGGGGGACACACACCAAGGGAGTTTGGGGGGGACAGGGAATATTGGGGGGCACAGAGGAGATGGGGGGGCAGCGGAGATATTGGGGGGCTCCAGAGATGGGGGGGACGCAGGGGAGACATGAAAAACGGGGGGCACAAGAGATTTGGGGGGGCACAAGGACGATTGGGGGGCAGGAGAGATGAGGGGGGCAGAAGAGATTTGGGGGGCACATGGAAAATGGGGGGCAGCGGAGATATTGGGGGGCTCCAGAGATGGGGGGGACGCAGGGGAGACATGAAAAACGGGGGGCACAAGAGATTTGGGGGGGCACAAGGACGATTGGGGGGCAGGAGAGATGTGGGGGGCAGAAGAGATTTGGGGGGCACATGGAAAATGGGGGGCAGCGGAGATATTGGGGGGACACGGGAGATATTGGGGGGACACAAGGAAAATTGGGGGCACAAGATATAGGGGTCACATGGAAGATGTGGGGGGCATGTGAAAATGGGGGGGACACGTGGAAATGGGGGGGACACGTGGAAATGGGGGGGACACGTGGAAATGGGGGGACACGTGGAAAATGGGGGGCACGTGGAAAATGGGGGGCACGTGGAAAATGGGGGGGGCACGTGGAAAATGGGGGGACACGTGGAAAATGGGGGGGACACGTGGAAAATGGGGGGCACAAGGAAAATGGGGGGACACGTGGAAAATGGGGGGGACACATGGAAAATGGGGGGGACACGTGGAAAATGGGGGGGCACGTGGAAAATGGGGGGGCACGTGGAAAATGGGGGGACACGTGGAAAATGGGGGGACACGTGGAAAATGGGGGCACAAGGAAAAAGGGGGGGCACGTGGAAATGGGGGGGAACAAGGAAAATGGGGGGGACACGTGGAAAATGGGGGGACACGTGGAAAATGGGGGGACACATGGAAAATGGGGGGGACACGTGGAAAATGGGGGGACACGTGGAAAATGGGGGGGACACGTGGAAAATGGGGGGACACGTGGAAAATGGGGGGGACACGTGGAAAATGGGGGGCACGTGGAAAATGGGGGCACAAGGAAAAAGGGGGGGCACGTGGAAATGGGGGGGAACAAGGAAAATGGGGGGGACACGTGGAAAATGGGGGGACACGTGGAAAATGGGGGGACACGTGGAAAATGGGGGGACACGTGGAAAATGGGGGGACACGTGGAAATGGGGGGACACGTGGAAAATGGGGGGACACGTGGAAAATGGGGGGGACACGTGGAATATGGGGGGGCACGTGGAATATGGGGGGCAGGAGAGAGATGGGGGACACGAGAGATTTGGGGACACAAGGAGGCGGGGGACAGGGGGCGCGGGGGGGGCGCGGGGGTACCTCCGTCGGGGGGGGCGGCGCCGGCCTCCCGGGCGCCCCCGGCCCCCTCCCCCTTGCTCTTGCTGGAGGAGCCCTTGGTGCCGAAGAGGCCGCTGGGCTGGTTGACGATGCGGGACAACGTCTCCAAGGGCTTCAGCGCCGCGTTCACCGTGTTCGCCATGTTGGGGCTGCGGGTCGGGGGGTGTCGCGTGGGACCCCGGCGGCCGGGAGACCCCCACAACCCCCACCCCCCCCGCCCCAGACCCACCACGACCCCTCGTGACCCCTCGAGACCACCCCCCCAGACACCTCAAGACCCACGAAGATCCCCCCAAGACTCCCCAACCCCTCAAGACCCACCCCAAACCCCTCAAGACCCCCCCAATACCCCCCTCAACCCCTCAAGACCCCACCACAACCCCTCAAGACCTGCCCCAAGACACCCCCAAACCCCCCAAGACACCCCCAATACCCCTCAAGACCTGCCCCAAGACACCCCCCAAACCCCCCAATACCCCTCAAGACCTGCCCCAAGACCCCCCAAGACCCACCCCAAAACCCTCAAGACCCGCCCCAAACCTCTCAAGACCCTACCACAACCCCCTCAAGACCCCTCAAGAGCCATCGCAACCCCTCAAGACCCACCCCAAACCCCTCAAGACCCCCCCAATACCCCCCTCAACCCCTCAAGACCCCACCACAACCCCTCAAGACCCGCCCCAAAGCCCTCAAGACCTGCCCCAAACCCCTCAAGACCCTACCACAACCCCTCAAGACCCCTCAAGAGCCATCGCAACCCCTCAAGACCCCTCAAGGCCCACCACAACCCCTCAGGACCCCACCACAACCCCTCAAGACCCCACCCACAACCCTTCAAGAGCCACCACAACCCCCTCAAGACCCCTCAAGAGCCACCACAACACCACAACCCCTCAGGACCCCACCCACAACCCCTCAAGACCCTACCACAACCCCTCAGGACCCCACCGCAACCCCTCAAGACTCCACCGCAACCCCTCAAGACCCCACCACAACCCCTCAAGACCCGCCCCAAACCCCTCAAGACCCCGCCACAACCCCTCAAGACCTGCCCCAAGACACCCCCCAAACCCCCCAATACCCCTCAAGACCTGCCCCAAGACCCCCCAAGACCCACCCCAAAACCCTCAAGACCCGCCCCAAACCTCTCAAGACCCTACCACAACCCCCTCAAGACTGACCACAACCCCCTCAAGACCCCTCAAGAGCCATTGCAACCCCTCAAGACCCACCCCAAACCCCTCAAGACCCCCCCAATACCCCCCTCAACCCCTCAAGACCCCACCACAACCCCTCAAGACCCGCCCCAAACCCCTCAAGACCCTACCACAACCCCTCAAGACCCCTCAAGAGCCATCGCAACCCCTCAAGACCTGCCCCAAGACCCCTCAAGACCCCACCCACAACCCTTCAAGAGCCACCACAACCCCCTCAAGACCCACCACAACCTCTCAAGACCCCTCAAGGCCCACCACAACCCCTCAGGACCCCACCACAACCCCTCAAGACCCCACCCACAACCCTTCAAGACCCACCACAACCCCCTCAAGACCCCTCAAGAGCCACCACAACCCCTCAGGACCCCACCACAACCCCTCAAGACCCCACCGCAACCCCTCAAGACCCCACCGCAACCCCTCAAGACCCCACCACAACCCCTCAAGAGCCCACCACAACCCCTCAAGACCCCACCACAACCCCTCAAGACCCACCACAACCCCTCAGGACCCCACCGCAACCCCTCAGGACCCCACCACAACCCCTCAAGAGCCCACCGCAACCCCTCAAGACCCCACCACAACCCCTCAAGACCCACCACAACCCCTCAAGACCCACCACAACCCCTCAGGACCCCCCCGCAACCCCTCAAGACCCCACCGCAACCCCTCAAGACCCACCACAACCCCTCAATACCCACCACAACCCCTCAAGACCCACCACAACCCCTCAAGACCCCACCACAACCCTCTCAAGACCCACCACAACCCCTCAGGACCCCCCTCCGCCGCCGTGGAGGCAGGCGTCCGGGTCGGGCCGTACCTGGAGAGGTCGAGGCTGTGGGGGACCCTCGCCAGGTCGTTGACCAAGCCCTTCTTGAGGAAGAGGCGGATGATGTTGTTCATGCCGTTGTGCTGCGTCTTGGCGGCGCTGCTGTAGAAGCTGGAGGTGGAGGGGCACGACTCCATGATGGTGCTGATGATGCACATGACGGCTTGGAGCCTGCGGAGGGGGACGAGGGGACGTGTCACGCTCCCGCCGGGCGTGCGTCCCCCCTGCGGAGACCCCCCCGGCCCCGCGGAGACCCCCCCGGCCCCACGGAGGAGGCGCCAACCCCACAGAGAACAAAGTGCCTGTAGAAGATGGGTCAACTCCATTGAGGTTGGGTCAACCCCATGGAGGAGGAAACAACCTCCCAAGGAACCTCCTGACCCACTGGAGGAACCTCTTGACCCCCCAAGGATCCTCACGGCCCCCCAGAGGAACCCCTCGGGCCCCCAAGGAACCTCTCAAACCCCAGAGGAATCCATCAGCTCCCTGAGGAACCTCTTGACCCCCAAAAAAATCTCTCGACCCCCCAAGGAGCTCTTCAGCCCCCTGAAAAACCCCTCAGGCCCCTGAGGAACCTCTCAAACCTCAGAGGAACCTCTCAACCCCCGGAAGAACCTCCTGACCCCCCAGAGAACGTGTCGACCCCCTGGAGAAGCTCTCAGCCCCCCAGGGAACCTCTTGATCCCCCAGAGGAACCTCTTGACCCCAGGGAGAAACCTCTCAGCCCCCCAAGGAATCTCTCAAACCCATGGAGGAACCTCTCAGCCCCCCAGGGAACCTCTCAATCCCCCAGAGCAACCTCTCGACCCCCTAGAGAACATGTCAGTCTCCCAAGGAACCTCTCAAATCCCCAGAGGAACCTCTCGACCCCACAAGCAACCCCTTGACCCCATGAGGAACCCCTCAGCCCCCCAAAGGATCCTCATGGCCCCCAGAGGAACCTTTCAACCCCCCGAGGAACCTCTCATCCCCATGGAGGAACCTCTCAACCCCCCCAAGGAGCTCTTCAGCCCCCTGAAGAACCCCTCGGAACCCCTAAGGCCTCTGAGGAACCTCTCGACCCCACAGAGGAACCTCTCAACCCCACGGAGGAACCCCTCAGCCCCCCCGAGGAAGCCCTTAGTCCCCCCGAGGAACCTCTCGACCCCCCAAGAAGCTCTTCAGCCCCCTGAAGAACTCTTCAACCCCCCCAAGGAGCACCATGGGCCGCTGAGGGACCTCTCGACCCCACGGAGGAACCTCTCAAGCCCCCACGGAGCTCTTCATCCCCCTGAAGAACCCCTCAGGCCCCTGAGGAACCTCTCAACCCCACGGAGGGACCTCTCGACCCCCCGAGGAGCCCCTCAGCCCCCCGAGGAGCCCCTCAGCCCCCCACCTGGCGTGCTTCTCGGTGCTCTCGGCCATGGCGAGCGCCCGTCCCAGGGCCGCCTTCACCTCGTTGACCAGAGCGACCTGGGCGTCGGTGCCGCTGCCCGCCGCCGCCAGGCTGGCCAGGAAGAGCCGCGCCAGCGCCGGCGTGTCCTTGTCCTCGGCGTTCTGCGTGTGGGGCAGCAGGTGGTCCAGGACGAAGGCCAGCACGCTGCAGTCCTGCAGGGAGCGGCCGCCGGGGCGGGGTCAGACACCCCGAAACGCCCCCCGCTTGCACCCGAAAATGCACCCCCTGGACCCAAAAACACCCCCCCGGTGCCCAAAACGCCCCCCCTAGACCCGAAAATGCACCCCCTAGCACCAAAAACATTCCTCTGGACCCAAAAACGCATCTCCTGGGCCCCAAAAACGCCCCCCTGGACCCAAAATCGCTACCCCTGGGCCTGAAAATGCACCACCCGCACCCAAAAATGCACCCCCGGCACCACAAACATCCCTCTGGACCCAAAAACGCGCCCCCTGGACCCAAAAACACACCCCCCGGCACCAAAAATGCACCCCCTGGACCACAAGAAAATCCCTCTGGATGCAAAAACGCACCCCCCGGGCCCAAAAATGCCCCCCCCGGACCCAAAAACACACCACTCTGGACCCAAAAACGCCCCCCTGCGCCCAAAATCGTATCCCTTAGACCCAAAAACACACCTCCTGGGCCCCAAAAGCACCCCCCTCGGCCCAAAAACGCCCCCCAGACCTGAAAAGGCCCCCCTGGACCTGAAAATGCACTCCCTGGCACCGAAAATGCACCCCCTGGACCCCAAAAACATCCCTCTGGACCCAAAAATGTGCCCTCTGGGCCCATAAACACCCCCCTGGGCCCGAAAGCACACCCCCTGTACCCCAAAAACACCCACCTAGACCCAAAACCACTCCCTTGAACATGAAAACACGCCCCCCGGACCCCCAAATCACTCCTCTGGGCCCAAAAATGCCCCCCTAGACTCTGAAAATGCAGCCCCAGACTCTGAAAACAGCCCCCCGGACCCCCAAATCGCCCCCCTGGACCCCCGAATCACCCTGTCCCTGAGGAGCGGGGGGAGCCTGGGGACGCTGGGAGTTCGGGGACAAAGGGGGGACGCTGGGAGTTCGGGGACAAAGGGGGGACACTGGGAAGGGGGAGCGAAGGGGGAGCAAAGGGGGCCGCCGGGTGTTTGGCGACAAGAGAAGAGGGGGTGTGGGGTGACGGGACACCCTGAGGCACATGGGGGTGGGGACCCGGATGTCTGGGGGTTCAGGGGAACCTTCTCCACAGGGTGACAAGGGACCCCAGCGCGTGGGGTGACGGGGGACCTTCACCCGCACGGTGATGGAGACCCCAGTGTGCGGTGACACACGGAAACCCCCCACGCCAGGGCGAGAGAACACCCCGACAGAACACTGATGCGTGGGGTGACGGAACGCCCCGACGCGTGGGGTGACGGAACGCCCCGACGCGTGGGGTGACAGAGCACCCAAGTGCCTGGTGGCACAGGGAAACCCACTGCACAGGGTGACGGGACCCCGCAGGGTGACGGGACCCCGCAGGGTGACGCCACCGCCCCCCACCCCGCGGGGACAAGCGCCGGCGGCGGCCGCCTCGTCACCTCCTTGATGAGCTCCGACTGCCCCACGGTGTAGCTGTAGTTGGCGATGAGGGTGGCGATGCCCACGTAGGAGCGCACGAGCTCGGCCAGCAGCCGCAGGATGGTGGAGGTGGGCATGAGGGGCTTGGAAGCCTTGGCTCGCTGCCGCTCCTCGCCGCGCTCGCCGTCCTTCTCCTTCCGCCCCTCCCGGCCCTCCTCAGGGCTGGCTGCTGGCGGGGGGCGGGGTCAGGGGCGGGGACGCCGGGCGGGGGGCGGGGTCATGGGCGCCAGGGGGGCGGGGACGCCAGGGGGCGGGGGCGGGGACGCCGGGGGGCGGGGTCGGGGGCGGGAACACCGGGCGGGGTTGGGGGCTCTGGGGGGGCGGGGTCAGTGGCAGGGACGCCGGGCAGGGGGCGGGGTCATGGGCGCCAGGGGGGCGGGGGCGGGGACGCCGGGGGGCGGGGTCGGGGACGCCGGGGGGCGGGGTCGGGGACACCGGGGGGCGGGGACACCGGGCGGGGGGCGGGGACACCGGGCGGGGGGCGGGGACACCGGGCGGGGGGCGGGGTCAGTGGCAGGGACGCCGGGTGGGGGGCGGGGTCAGGGGCGGGGATGCCAGACAGGGGGGCGGGGATGCCAGACAGGGGGGCGGGGTCAGGGGCGGGGACGCCGGACAGGGGGCGGGGACGCCAGACGGGGGGCGGGGACGCCAGACGGGGGGCGGGGTCAGGGGCGGGGGGGTGGGGACGGGGCAGTTAAGGTCACAGGGATACAGGGGGGACACGGGGGATATTGGGGGGCTCAGGGACAAGGGGGGACACGGGGGGGACACTGGGGGGCTCGGGGATGTGGGGGGGATGCGGGAGGTCTCAGGGACATTGGCGGGGACATTGGGGGGTGCGGGGACACCGGGGGGCTCCGGGACGCTGGGGGGACACCGGGGGGACACCGGGGGGCTCCGGGACGCTGGGGAGACACCGGGGGGACACTGGGGTGCTCCGGGACGCTGGGGGGACACCGGGGGGACACTGGGGTGCTCCGGGACGCTGGGGGGACACCGGGGGGCTCGGGGACGCTGGGGGGACACCGGGGGGACACCGGGGGGCTCGGGGACGCTGGGGGGACACCGGGGGGACACCGGGGGGCTCCGGGACGCTGGGGGGACACCGGGGGGACACTGGGGTGCTCCGGGACGCTGGGGGGACACCGGGGGGACACTGGGGTGCTCCGGGACGCTGGGGGGACACCGGGGGCTCGGGGACGCTGGGGGGACACCGGGGGGACACCGGGGGGCTCCGGGACGCTGGGGGGACACCGGGGGGACACCGGGGGGCTCGGGGGGGGGACACAACACCGCTACCTTCTCCCTGGGGGGTTCCCGTCGGCGGCGTCTCAGCGGCGGCTCCGTCGGCAGCGAAGACCTGGGCCTGGGGGAGCCGGGGAGGGGGACGTCAGAGGGGTGGGGGTTTGGGGGTGGGGGGGGTGGGGTGTCCCCCCAAGACCCCGCAGCCCCTCCCAGCGCCCCGAAACCCCGCGCACGTTGATGGCGAAGCCGGCGGGGGGGTCGAAGTCGGCGGGGGGGCGCGTGAGGCTGCGGTACTGCTGGTACATGTCGTCGCCGATGTCGGAGAGCAGCTGGCTCACCTCGCTGGGGGCCGCGCTTTTGGGGTCCCCCTTGTCGCCTTTTGGGGGGGGGACACACACACGCGCACGGCTCAGGGCACCCCCACGCAAAGCAAGGGCTTGGGGGGGGCGCCCCCCTGCCCCCCCCCCCAATTAATCGGGGACTCGGCGCCACGGGGGGGTGCCCGGAAGGGTGTGTCCTGCTGGGAGCACCCCAATTCCCCCCCCCCCGGCACCCCAATCCTCCCACTACCCATGGGCACCCCAATTCCCACCCCACGTGCACCCCACCCCCTGGGGGCACCCCAATTCCCCCCCCACGTGCACCCCAACCCCTGGGGGCACCCCAATTCCCCCCCCACGTGCACCCCAACCCCTGGGGGCACCCCAATTCCCCCGCCACGTGAACCCCAACCCCTGGGGGCACCCCAATTCCCCTCCCACGTGCACCCCACCCCCTGGGGGCACCCCAGTTCCCCCCCCCACGTGCACCCCACCCCCTGGGGACACCCCAGTTCTCCCCCCACGTGCACCCCACCCCCTGGGGGCACCCCAATTCCCCCCCCACGTGCACCCCACCCCCTGGGGGCACCCCAATTCCCCCCCCACGTGCACCCCAACCCCTGGGGACACCCCAATTCCCCCCCCACGTGCACCCCAACCCCTGGGGGCACCCCAATTCCCCCCCCACGTGCACCCCAACCCCTGGGGGCACCCCAATTCCCCCCCCACGAGCACCCCAATTCTCCCCCTTAGGTGCACCCCACCCCCTGGGGGCACCCCAATTCTCCCCCTTAGGTGCACCCCACCCCCTGGGAGCACCCCAATTCTCCCCCCCCCTTCTCCCCCTTGTATCCCCCCCCCAGTTCCCTCCCTCCCACCCCCACCCCCCCCCACCACCCCCCACCCCACCCCCTTCCCCCTCCCCTTCCCCCCCAAAACCCCCCGGCGTTGCAAACACCGGAATGGGGGGGGGGGGGGGCCGGGTTGGGGGGCAGGGCTGGGGGGCTGGGGGCGCCCCCCTCCCCGCGTACCCTCCTCGGGGGCGTGGTAGGCGGCCAGGGCGTTGAGCATGTCGTAGATGACGTCCTTGATGGGCTCGGGGATGGGGGGCAGCGGCGCCGCCTTCACCGGCGTCGTCTTCACCAGCTGCACCGCGTTGGGGCCTTTGATCCGCAGGTTCTCGAACTCGTCGTCGGAGGCTGGGGGGGGGAAAGGGGGTGTCGGGGGGGGGCGTATGGGGGTGCCGGGGGGGGAAAAGGGGGTGCTGGGGGGGGAAAAGGGGGTGCCGGGAACACCACACCCCCCCCCACCCCCACCCTGGGTGCTCGGGCTTGTGGGCTGCGACTGCGCCGCTTTAGGGTGTGAAGGGATTGTATGGGGGGGCTAAAGGGGGTCCGGGGACCCCTGTTTTGGGGGGGAAGGGACGCCCCGGGACCCCCACTTCTGACCCACAGGCACCCCTGGGACCCCCATTCCTGACCCACAGGCACCCCTGGGAGCCACAGAGACCCCCAGGACCTCCATTTCTGACCCACAGGCACCCCTGGGAGCCCCCTTCCTGACCCACAGCCACCCCTGGGAGCCACAGGGACCCCCGGGACCCCCATTTCTGACCCACAGGCACCCCTGGGAGCCCCCTTCCTGACCCACAGCCACCCCTGGGAGCCACAGGGAGCCCCGGGACCCCCATTTCTGACCCACAGGCACCCCTGGGAGCCCCCTTCCTGACCCACAGCCACCCCTGGGAGCCACAGGGACCCCCGGGACCCCCATTTCTGACCCACAGGGATGCCCGCGATCTCCCATTTCTGACCCACAGCCATCCCCAGGACCCCCATTTCTGATCCACAGCCATCCCTGGGAGCCACAGGGACCCCAGGACCCCCATTTCTGACCCACAGGCACCCCTGGGAGCCACTGGGAACCCCGGGAGCCCCATTCCTGAGCCACTGTCCCCCCCAGACCCCCTGGAGCCCCATTCCTGAGCCACGGGCCCCCCGGGACCCCCATTCCTGAGCCACAGGCCCCCCCGGGACCCCCTGGAGCCCCATTCCTGAGCCACAGGCCCCCCTGGGACCCCCATTCCTGAGCCACGGACCCCCTTGGGACCCCCATTCCTGAGCCACGGGCCCCCTTGGGACCCCCATTCCTGAGCCACGGGCCCCCCTGGGACCCCCATTCCTGAGCCACGGACCCCCCTGGGACCCCCATTCCTGAGCCACAGGCCCCCCCGGGACCCCCTGGAGCCCCATTCCTGAGCCACAGGCCCCCCTGGGACCCCCATTCCTGAGCCCCGGGCCCCCTGGGACCCCCACTCCCGAGCCCCCGGCCCCCCGCCCCGGATCGCGGCGCCCCCCCGCCGGGCGCTGACCGGTGCCGGAGCCGCGGGGCGCGGGCAGGGCGATGCGGATGCAGCCCGTGGCCACCTCGGTGAAGACGCTGGGGCTGCGGCAGGCGGCGGGACCCAGCACCCGCAGGATGTAGTTGACCTCGCGGGAGCCCAGGCTCCCCGAAACCACCCCCGAGGTGGTGCTGCCCGCCCCGCTGGTGGCCGCCGACCGCACCACCTGCGGGGGGGCACCGCGTTGGGGGGGGCACCCCAAGGCTGCCCCCGCCAAGGGCGATGGGGGGGCTCGTCCTCCCCAACAGCCCTGTAACCCCTTTTGAGCCCCCCCACCGGCCTGAGGGCAGAGCCCTCCGATGCCCGTGTCCCCCCACCCCCCCGACCCCCAATTCCCCCCTCCCCTTGTCCCCAGCGTCCCCCAGACCCCCCATTCCCCCCTCCCCTCTCCCCCATCCCCCCAATTCCCCCACCTCCTTGCCCCCATTTCCCTCCTCACCCCCAGCTCCCCCAAACCCCCCTCCCCTCTCCCCCATTCCACCCCCATCCCCCCAACTCCCTCACCCCCCTGTCACCAGCCCCTCAAATCCCACCCCCTCGCCCCCAGGCTCCCAATTCCCCCCTCTCCTCACCCCAAGCCCCCCCAATTCCCCCCTCTCCTTGTCCCCAGCGTCCCCCCAGACACCCCGTTCCCCCCTCCCCTTGTCCCCAGCGTCCCCCAGGCCCCCCATTCCCCCCCCCCGCGTCCCCAGCGTCCCCCAGACCCCCCAATTCCCCCCTCCCCTTGTCCCCAGCGTCCCCCAGACCCCCCATTCCCCCCTCCCCGCGTCCCCCAATTCCCCCCTCCCCTTGTCCCCAGCGTCCCCCAGACCCCCCATTCCCCCCTCCCCGCGTCCCCCAATTCCCCCCTCCCCTTGTCCCCAGCGTCCCCCAGGCCCCCCGTTCCCCCCTCCCCTTGTCCCCAGCGTCCCCCAGGCCCCCCGTTCCCCCCTCCCCTTGTCCCCAGCGTCCCCCAGGCCCCCCAATTCCCCCTCCCCTTGTCCCCAGCGTCCCCCAGGCCCCCCGTTCCCCCATCTCCTTGTCCCCAGCGTCCCCCAGGCCCCCCGTTCCCCCCCTCCCCTTGTCCCCAGCGTCCCCCAGGCCCCCCGTTCCCCCCTCCCCTTGTCCTCAGCGTCCCCCAGACCCCCCAATTCCCCCCTCCCCTTGTCCCCAGCGTCCCCCAGACCCCCAATTCCCCCCTCCCCTCATCCCCAGCGTCCCCCAGACCCCCCAATTCCCCCCACCCTCGCCCCCAGCCCCCCCAGTGCCCCGGCACCTTCTCCATGGTGTGCCGCAGGGTGCAGGGGTCCTCGATGATGTGCCGGAAGAGGAGGGTGACGAGGGGGGTGAAGCCGGTGAAGCCGGAGCTCTGGGTGAGCCCCAGGATGGTGCGGGTGCTGCGCAGCTCGGCGAAGAGCAGCGCGTGCTTGTGGTGCCGCGTCAGGCGAAGGCACAGGCGGAGGGTGGCGTGGAGGGTATCCGGGTCCACCGGTACCCCCAGCATACTGACGCACGCTCGGAGAACGGCCGGGACGGCCTCTTCGGCCAAGCCTCGGACCGGGGCTTCGGCCCACGCCGAGGGATCCTCCGGCGAGGGGGAAGCGGACGGCGGCGAGGGGGAGGATGAGGATGGCGCCGCCGAGGCTTCTTCCTCCGACGGCGGCTCTGGGGCTGCGGGGGTGCGGGGCGCGGTGAGCCCCACAACGGGCTGCAAGCCTCTCTGACACCCCCCCACCCCCCAGATCTCCCCCCACATCGCCCCCCTTCATCCCCCAGCTCCCCCCCAGTCCCTGTCTCCCCCAGCTCTGGGGGTGCCAGGACACGGGTGTGTCCCCCGCAACAGCCTGACGCCCCCAACCCCCCCCTCCAATCCCCACATGCCCCAACACCCCCCAACTTCAGGGGTGCAGCGACCTCAGTCACCCCCTCCATGACCTCTCAGACACCCCCATTGCCCCCCAAATGCCCCCCTGAACCCCATATCCTCTCCCCAGCCCCAAATCCCAGCCCCACATGGCCCCCTACGCCCCTTCCCCACCCACCAAACCCCCACATCCCCCAACACCCCCCAAACCCCACATGCCCCAACACCCCCCAACTTTAGGGGTGCAGCGACCTCAGTCACCCCCTCCATGACCCCTCAGACCCCCCCCATTGCCCCCCAAATGCCCCCTGAACCCTTAATCCTCTCCCCAGCCCCGTATGGCTCCCTACACCCCTTCCCCACCCCCACATCCCCCAACACCCCCCAACTTTAAGGGTGCAGCGACCTCAGTCAACCCCTCCGTGACCCCTCAGACCCCCCCATTGCCCCCTGAACCCCTAAATCTCTCCCCAGCCCCAAATCCCAGCCCCGCATGGCCCCCTACGCCTCTTCCCCACCCCCCAAACCCCCACATCCCCCAACACCCCCCGAACCCCACATGCCCCAACACCCCCCAACTTCAGGGGTGCAGCGACCTCAGCCACCCCCTACATGACCTCTCAGACACCCCCATTGCCCCCCAAATGCCCCCCTGAACCCCATAGCCTCTCCCCAGCCCCAAATCCCAGCCCCGCATGGCCCCCTACGCCCCTTCCCCACCCCCCAAACCCCCACATCCCCCAACACCCCCCAAACCCCACATCCCCCAACACCCCCCAACTTTAGGGGTGCAGCGACCTCAGTCACCCCCTCCGTCATCCCTCAGACCCCCCCATAGCCCCCCAAATGCCCCCTGAACCCCTAATCCTCTCCCCAGCCCCGTATGGCTCCCTACACCCCTTCCCCACCCCCACATCCCCCAACACCCCCCAACTTTAGGGGTGCAGCGACCTCAGTCACCCCCTCCATGACCTCTCAGACCCCCCCATTGCCCCCCAAATGCCCCCTGAACCCCATATCCTCTCCCCAGCCCCAAATCCCAGCCCCGTATGGCCCCCTACGCCCCTTCCCCACACCCCAAAGACCCCCCCCACCCCCCCCAACCCCTACAGCCCCCCCACCCCAACATACCGGGGGGCTCCTCCTTGCCCCTCCCCTCCGCATCCCGCCCTTCCTCGGGCGCCCGCTCGCCTTCGGCGCCGTCCTTCCCTCCCTTGCCGGAGCGGGGGGCTCGCAACAGCGTCAGCATCACCGGCCGCCTGTTCCCCGTCTCCTCGTTCACCTAAACAACACCCGGAGAGTTACTTGGTATCGGGGGGTGCCGAAACACAGGCCCCCCCCACCCCCCCCCGAGAAGAGCCCGCTCCCAGTGACGCCGGTACCTGCACCATGGTGGTGAACTGGACGGTGTAGCGGCGGCGGCCGGCGGTGAAGCGGACGCTGGTCTCGCCGGCGCGCCAGGCCGCGTCGATCGTGCTGTTGTTGCTGGCGCTGTAGCTGCACCAGCGACCCGAGCGGTCGTCGAACCACCGCCAGTTGTTCCCTGTGGCCTGGAGGTACTGGGGAGGGGGAGGTAAGGGCGGGGGGGGGTCAGCAGTGCGTACACCCCCCCACCCACCACCCCGCTTGTGACCCCCTTTCGCCGTCGCTCGGGGTGTCTCTGGGTGTTGCCGCGGTACCATCGGCACGGGCTGCTTGTCACCCTCCACACGGTCCCCCCCAGGACCCCGTGTGACACCCCCCACCCCCACCCCAAACCCCACAGCCCCACGCCGGGACCCCCCGTGTGTCCCCACAACCCCGTGTGTCCCCCTCCAGGACCCCAAAAACCCCCCAGGACCACATCTGGCCACCCCCAAGACCCCACATCTCCCCCCACAAGACCCCATATCTCTCGTCACCCTGTCTGTGTCACCCCCAGGACCCCAAGCCCCCACCCCAGGACCCCACATGCCCCCCAGGCTGCCCCATGCCCCTCCCAGACCCCCCCGAACCCCACCCAAACCCCCCATGTCCCTCCCAGGACCACATCTGTCCCCCACAAGACCCCACATCCCCCCCGCCAAGACCCTATATGCCAACCCACATATCCCCCTGCCCCATCTATGCCCCCCCAGGACCCCAAGCCCCCACCCCGGGACCCCACATGCCCCCCAGGCTGCCCCATGCCCCTCCCAGACCCCCCCGAACCCCCCCAAACCTCCCATGTCCCTCCCAGGACCACATCTGTCCCCCTCAAGACCCCACATCCCCCCCTGCCAAGACCCTATATCCCAACCCACATATCCCCCTGCCCCATCTATGCCCCCCCAGAACCCCAAGCCCCCACCCCAGGACCCCACATGCCCCCCAGGCTGCCCCATGCCCCTCCCAGACCCCCCCGAACCCCACCCAAACCCCCCATGTCCCTCCCAGGACCACATCTGTCCCCCACAAGACCCCACATCCCCCCCGCCAAGACCCTATATGCCAACCCACATATCCCCCTGCCCCATCTATGCCCCCCCAGGACCCCAAGCCCCCACCCCAGGACCCCACATGCCCCCCAGGCTGCCCCATGCCCCTCCCAGACCCCCCCGAACCCCCCCAAACCTCCCATGTCCCTCCCAGGACCACATCTGTCCCCCTCAAGACCCCACATCCCCCCCTGCCAAGACCCTATATCCCAACCCACATATCCCCCTGCCCCATCTATGCCCCCCAGGACCCCAAGCCCCCACCCCAGGACCCCACATGCCCCCCAGGCTGCCCCATCCCCCCCACCTTGTTCATCTGAGCCCTGCGTTTAGAAGAAACCGCCGTCTTCTCGTAGAAATCGATGAGCAGCAACACGGGGGTGATCCACCTTTTTTTGGTGGGGGGACAAACACACCACAAATACATCAATAGGGGTCACAAGACGGTGCTGGGGTGGGGTTTGGGGGGCCGCCCCCCCTCCTTACTTGGGGGTCTGCACCTCCTTGTGCTCCTTGGCGGCTTGCAGGCAGGGCTGCACCACTTCCAGCAGCTTGATGAGGACGTCCAGGACGCAGCTCGATTCCACCACGCGGGCGCAAGGCAGCTTCAGCTCCTACATCGGGGGCGAGGGGGGTGAGGGGGGGGTCAGGGACA